>NW_026089006.1:0-60595 GCF_024542745.1 Macaca thibetana thibetana | reverse complement strand
TCTGAGGTGTGAGGATCACCTGAGCCCAGGAAAGAGAGATCGAAGTGAGCCAAGATCTCACCAGTGCCCTCCAGCCTGGGGGACAGAATGAAACCCCATCTAAAAAAACAATAATTAAAATGCTTCTTACATAGAAGACTGTATTTTAGGCCCTCCAGGATACACACAAGTATGTTCATTGACCTCCAGGAGCTCATGGTATGCAGGAGCTTCCAATGATTATTTATAAGGACTTTGAGTGGTTATTTTATTTTATTTTATTTTATCTTATTTTATTTATTTTATTTTTTAAAGATGTAGTCAAGCTCTGTCAGCCAGGCTGGAGTGCAATGGTGTGATCTTGTTTCACTGCAACCTCTGCCTGCCGGGTTCAAGTGATTCTCCTGCCTCAGCCTCCTGAGCAGCTGGGAGCACAGGCATGTGCCATCATGCCCGGCTAATTTTTCTGTGTGTTTTTATTTAGAGACAAGGTTTCACCACGTTGGCCAGGCTGATCTTGAACTCCTGACCTCAGGTGATCTACCCACCTCAGCCTCCCAAAGTGCTGAGATTGCAGGCATGAGCCACTGAACGCAGCCAAGTAAATATTTTTTAAAAACTATGATGATAAAATTATGATGTTAAAGTCTTACTATATTGGTATTAAGAGTCTCTGCTTCTAGAACTGGTTATTTGCAGCAAAATACATGTTATTCAATTAGATGAAATTAGATGAAATGTTTTATATAAACTCTTCATGGACATCTCATAAAACACACAAAAAAATCCCTTTGTGATACAAATCTTGAGAACATAAATTTAAATTTCTACATTACACAATTTATATTTTTAAATCAGATACAGTCTTGTTATGTTGCCCAGGCCGTTCTCAAACTCCTGGGCTCAAGCAATTTTCCTGCCTCAAACTCCCAAGCAGGAGGGACCACAGGTACACACCACCACACTCAGCAATTTTCCTACAATTTTTAATATTATTTTAGTCTCACTACAGAATCAATAATATAGGTAGAGAAACAGTTTCTCCTAGAAACTATATGATAACACAATAATAAGTTTCCAAGAAGAAAAAGCTCTATGCTATGTGCTGGACATTTTCACAACTAAAAGGTACCAGAGGGGGTCCATGATTACTGCAAATCATTTGATCACTGAAGATTTATAGAGGCATAAATAGTATGAAAGTCTGAAAGTCACAATTGTATGATTTAAAAGTCAAAGTGTTACTATTTATCCAAATAAACCTTAACCAAATTTCATATTTCTTCTATTGGGGAAGCATTTACTAATGCAACTTTCCCGTCACTATTATTTTCCAGTTCAAAGCTCCTACCCGGTCACAGTACTTGTCAATTTTTGTTAGTTACCAAAGTTAAACACATTTTTTGAATCAACTAGCCATATGTATGTTTTTCTCTGACCAACTTTCCATTATCACCATAAAACAATGACAGGTAAACCACTGCTAAACTTGAAAAGTAAATACTATGCAAAACTAGATTCAGAGTGAGAAAATTAATTTTACAAGACACCACTTTACCTTAGTAGCAACACTCAAGTCTTTGTCATCCAATGTAGGCAATGAATCCACACGCAGTTCATGGAAAATGCTTGAAACCAAAAACACACAATGAAAAGAGCAAGTTGATTTCTTTACAATTTTTATAACTGCCAGTTTATATCCAGCTTCCCCCTCAAACAAAAGACATAATCTGGGGAAAGGTCAGTGATCCATATATTAAATAATGATTCTTGATAAAATTAAAATAGGACCTCTGTTCTAAAAAGAGATTTTAGTTACCTATTTCTGCCTCCATCTGTCTAAATCTACAAAATATTCAATGAAAACTGACCTTGAGCTTTATATAACAAATAGTGACAGTCAATATATTGGCAGAGCCTGACAGTAATTTACACACACAAATTATCTGTCCTGAAGCTGAGCTTAAAATTCAATTAATGGATGACATAAATGTTGTTACCTAAACTGGAAGAATAGTGATGACTTAAAACAACTTTTGTAAAACTTCCAGTCCTACGGCCAAAGCTAAGTAGGTTCTGCCCTAAAGACTTTGATGGTAAAAATAAGATACTGGTTACCAGGGAAATTTTAAAATTCATTAGGACAGATTCTTGGACTAACCACATTCTAACAATAACCTTCAATGAGAGTTTAAGGTATTTAAACTCTCATTAATTTAGGCATTAATTGAATTAATGAATCTGATTAAACTGATTCAGACCTATACCTTGATCCAATGGCTGCACAGATGTCTATCAATCTATGCTGAGGAGCAAGAGAAGGGATTTGGAAGGCAGGCAGGCTGACGGTCAAGTTGTGGGCCAGCTACTTTGTTAACTATGGGATCATGAGGCAATCAATCGACTGCACTAATCCATAGTTGTTTATTGAATAAATAGTAGGTTATAGGAACACAGATGTTGTGATGGCTTTATGAGATGATAAATGCACAGAACATAGTAGGATGTCTAGCCCAGAGTACAACGCTCAACAGATATTAGTTTCTTCCATCTCTATTTCCTTAGTTAACATAAATGTTTACATCTATTAAATCCTACCTGACTGCAGATTCATCAGAACTTCCAACATCTATTAAAGAAAAAGGAAAAATGCATTTTAATTCAATAATAAAAATGTACAGAATATTAAAAGGATAACAGTGCACAACAACGCATGCCTGTACTCTAAACTATGTGGGAGGATGAGGCAGGAGGATCACTTGAGGAACCCAGAGATTTGAGACCAGCTAGGGAAACATAGTAAGACTCTACCTTCAGGAAAAAATGTGCACACTAATGTGTATGCTTTAGATGCTGTTTTTGTTGTTGTTGTTTTTGTTTTGGTTTCCTTTTTTTTTTTTAAAGCATAAGACTGATGCTATGTTATAAAGCATTCCTTTGGGAGCATGCCTGGGACCTTATTAGAATTAACATTAATTATACCTATTGATAGGTAATTAATGCAGTAAGATCTCTTCCCTTTGTATTTATTAGATGCAAAGAAGAATAAATTTATAAAATTTGGTATCTACATGTAACCTGCAGTATACAAGTCATCCCAGCCACACCCCATGAGAGGGAGTAAAAATGGTATTGTTAGCAGAACAGGTGTGATCAGTCAACAGTGTCAAAGAGCATGATTTCTGGACCAAAATATGAGAGGCCGTTAAAACAGAGTATACAGTAGTACCCGTTATCCACTATATGAGAGGAAAGACATACTTGACAGGGTTTTCTCTGCCCTCACGCCACAGCAACAGTCATCTACAAAGAAGGCTTCTGTGACAAAGCGTGGAGAGATTTTCCCCCAACAAGCAAAAATCTTTCCTGCTGATGACACCATTCAATTCTCACACCTTATCTGCAGACACAATCAGATTTAATTTAATTTATAAATGAAACTTTGTCATCCATATGTACGTATAGGAAAAACCAGTTTGTGATTCAGTACTATTCGTGGTTCCATGCATCCACTGGGAGTCTTGGAATGTATTTCCCACAGTTAAGGGGGAACTACTGCACTTATTTTGTAATAGCACAACACAGCCTCTCTAGCTCTTCAGTTCAAACTGTTCAGTTTAGGATAAAACACCCTATATCACCAGAAGCCAGCAAAACATAGGAATCAGACCAGAAACAGGAATCCTTGCAAAGACCTTCCAGCCGCCAGTGGAGAAGAGCTGAAGAGAGATCGGTGTGTTACTCTGGCTAATACTCTTCTGGGGAAGGTGCTGGGTGGTTTCCTTAGTTGTAGCTATTTGTTCTGCCCTATGTATAACAAGGCCCAAATTCACCTGCCATTTTACCTCCCACAGAAAGAACCACTGGAAACATCACTCCTTTAAGAGCTTATCCACATTCAGAGAGAAGCTTAAGAAACACTCGGGAGGTGTGGCAGGCTGCTGGGCAGTATTATCTGATGTGAAAAATATATAGAAAGAAAACTATCAATGACCTTTTACTACCAGAATATTCCAATGCTTGCTCTTCTCCCAAGTAGGAGAAAAAAATTCTTTTTCACCTCACATCAAGCAAAACTCCCTTACCATCCCTCATGACAGAATCTAGTTGTAGATGAGTCATGTCATCATACTACAGGCTGTTGTCAACCTCATCCCTCAAAGGAAGAGGATCAGTGAGGAACACATGTATTTACCTATAGCATTCACTGCCTGGTCTTAACTCCAACCAAAGGTAAGTATGACAGACTTAGTGATTCCACTTTTATAAAGTCCAACCCCTTGCGCTTGTCCCCTTCCATTGCTAGAGAGTCTATCTGGACCCACATCATAGAGCAAGATACTCCAGTTTGTGCCGTGTGGCACGGCATGGTGTCCTTTCCCTCAACCCTTTCTATTATGTCCCAAACATCTATACAAATCATGTTTTCTGAGTATGTAAAGCACATCTCATCAGCATATATCATTCCTTACAGTGATAAAGAAGCAAAAGGAAAACAAAAAGGACAAGGAACATCTTAAATGACTACGTTCAATTACCATGGAGCTTTAATTTTTTAACTATTCAAAAAGATCTCCACTGTACTCTTCTGAAAATAATAAAACTATGAAGATAGAGTAAAGATCAATGGTTGCCAGGAGTTGCTAGGGGGAAAGTGAGAGATGAACAAGCATAGTATAGAGAACTTTTAGGGTAGTGAAACTGTTCTGTCGATAATATTACAGTAATAGATACATGTCATATCATTTATTATACAGTTGTCCAAGTTCACAGAATGTACAGCATCAAGAGTGAAGCCTGATGTAAACTATGAACTTTGAGTGATTAGAATGTATTATAATGTGTCAATGTAAGTTCATCAGTCATAACAAATGTACCACTCTGGTGGAAAATACTAATCATGGGGGAGGCTATGCATGTGGGAGGCACGGAATATATGAGAAATCTCTGTACCTTCCTCTCAATTTTGCTGTGAACCTAAAACTGCTCTAAGAAATAAAGTTACTGATTTTAAAAAGATATTCACAACTGGGCTCAGTGGCTCATGCCTGTAATCTCAGCACTTTGGGAGGCAAAGGTGGGGGGATCACATGAGGTCATGAGTTCAAGACCAGCCTGAGGAAATGAATTCAAGACCAGTCTGGTCAACATGGCAAAACCTCTTTTCTACTAAAAATACAAAAATTAGCTGGGCATGATGGCGGGCACCTCTAATTTCAGCTACTCGGGAGGCTGAGGCAGGAGAATCGTTTGAGCCTAGAAGGGTTTCCACCATTCCCTAAGGAGAGTGGTTCACTGTGTCTAAAGTGTTTATAGAAACAGTGTGGTTACTCTGAACAGCTGCTTTCCTTCTAGGAGTCTGGAATTGGGGTACATGTCAGGGAGAGTAACCTCCATAGAAACACTTGGGTACTTAGTCTCTAATGAGACTCTGGTACTGCTAGATATCACTGCACAAATGTTGTCAAAATGTGAGCCTGGGAGAATTAAGCAGATCCTGGGAACTCCACAGGAGAGAGCTCCTGGAAGCTTGTGCCTGGTTTCCTCCAGACTTGACACGTGCACATTTTTCCTCTACTAATTCTGCTTGTCCCCTTTCTTGTAATCAAGTAAAGATCTGAGTATGACTATTTCCTGAGTCCTGTGAGTCTTTCTAGTGAACCACCAAACCTGGGGGTGGTCTTGGGGAACCTTGACACAAATGCATTGTGTAAGATTTTTATGAAGTTGATATGATATATGTAACTGTAATCAGGTGGTTATTTCACAGAATAGCTTTCCCTAATCTGTTTTCCTTTTCTTTTTTTCCCTTGATATTTGACTTGGAAAGTCTTATATTTCTATATCTATCCAATTGAATAAAGCCATAAAAGGAATAAATGAAATGATAATGTCAGAAAATAATGTGAAATAAGCAGCAATCCTATTTTAACTGAAAAAAAAATAGAAAATCTGGGTGATCGACAATATGTTCTACAATATGAATGTTTCTAGAAAAAAACGAAAAGGTGGTCAATTTTCTGCAACGGAAGTGGGCTTAATTCCTTTTTATAATAATTGTGCAGGTCAGGTGCAGTGGCTCACACTTGTAAATCCCAGCATTTTGGGAGGCTGAGGCAGGAGGATCACTTGAGCCCAGAAGTTCCAGACCCACCTGGGCAATAGAGTGAGACCTCATCTATTAAACAAACAAAGAAACAAAGAAACAAACAACAACAACAACAAACCTTCAAAAGAAAATTAGCCAAGTGTGGTGGTGCATGCCTGTATTCCCAGCTACTTGGGAGGCTAAGGTAAAAGGTGAAAGGATCACTTAAGGCCAAGAAGCAGAAGTTGCAGTGAGCCAAGATGGCACCACTGTACCCCAGTACTGGCAACAGAAGGAGACCCTGTATCAAAAATAAATAAATAAATAATTGTGTATCAGGCCAGATGTAACCACACAAAATTGTAGTCCCAGCTACTATAGGAGGACTGCTTGAGCCCAGGAGTTCAAGGATACAGTGAGCTATGAATGCACCAATGAATAGACATGGTATTCTAGCCAAGGCAACATAGAGAGACCACATCTCCTATAATAATAATAATTGATTAATTGTACATCATTCAAGTAAATTCTATAACTGGAGAAAAACATAGTACTATTGAGAATGTACTATAATAGTCTACTACTGATCATAGAGTTCCTCTTTACTTGCTTCTCATCTTTTTCTGTGTTTCTCCTAAAACTGAAAACATGAATCATCCATTAAAAGCAGTTCATCACAAAACAAGTCAAAAAGATGAAAGAATTGCATCCAAACTGTAGGATGTGTTATCCACCACTTCCTGTGAACAGATTCTTGAGGGATAAGAAAATATTTGAATAACTAAGTTTGTGCATGAACACATTAAGGTCAAATACCCATGACATTATAGTGTGTTTCTGTGTACTAGAGACAAAATGTTCAAAAAGCAATTTAATGAATATACATTAAATTAAAAACTGCCTTCATTAAACTGAGATGATCTTCCCTCAATGCACGAATACCTTCAGAATTCACATGTGAAGCCTTAAATATAGACCAAAGATTTGTATATAATTACTTAAAGTTTTGAGGGTAATTCTTGGCTTCTTCTTTTCCTTGCCTAGGACAGCAACATGACAGAAATATAATGAGGAAAATAGGAATATAGGATTCCTAAAACTCAGTTTACATTTCAATAGTGACATTATGTTTCAAATGCCTGTACCTAAAACAGAAAAGCCTGGATATCACTGTAAACACGTGGGCTGATGAGGAGAAAAGAGACCATTAAACAGATGAGGAAATCAAACCTGAGGGTATCAATGTCAAGGCTAAAGGTGAAGGTACAGAGTATTTTCACTCAACACATCAGAGGCATTGCTGCCAGCACACCACAGATAAATTCCCCATGTCCTGTCGCTGAGGAAATACACAGTTGAGATGACAGTTCAGGTGAACGTGCAATTCACCTCTCATCAAAGACAGTGTTCTAAATTGATCAGCTGTTATACACACTTATGAAATCACAGCTAAATAAAATATTCATTTTTCCCATGACCACATGGGCTACTGCAGCACCTACATTTCTCCTATCCCCTCGTTTGGCCTTAAATTACAGCTCTTTGATCCACTCATAAGGCGGTCCATAAAACCATCACATAAACCATGTAGAATCAGTTTCCAAATATCAAAATATTTATCAAAAAAGAAAACACTGAAATACCACAGACTTGCTGGATATGAATACACTTTTATATTGCAAAATCAGTGCAGTATTTATTGAAAATGAGAAATTTGGTATTCACAGAATGAATTTTATAATATGATTGCATCTAAAATTAACTAAGTTTGGTATATTATCTTACACTGTAAAGGACATTTATGAAACAGCTGTCATATCAAATAACTAGCTGTCTCAAAAAAAAATTAGCCAAAGCATCTATATGCAACTTAATCACATCTTATTCGCTCATGTCAGTGAAACTTCTCTCTCTGAGGCCTGACAGTTATGAAATGAAATGAGCTGTGGAGTTTACCCCAAGTCTAGCACTCCCTCCTGCCTCCAGTACTCTCCACAGCAATAACCTCTCTTGTGAGACTGGCCATACGCCAAAGTAACTGGAAGTGACTCATCTCAAGTTTACTTGGCTTTAACTCCCAATAAAAACAGCAAATATCTTTCTTTCCTCCCTCCTTGTCCTTTCACAATCCCTCTTCCTTTGAAAAAGTGATTTTTAGATCTGTCATCCTGATGCTTCCCTTCCTAGCTGCTTTTTATGGATCATTGCGACCACTGTTGTCATCTGTGTTCAGGAGTAGTATACACCTGTAATCTCTCTTCTCATCTCATTCTCCTTCCCCTGTGGCTAGAATCATGCTCAGAAATAAAAGGAAATCAATGCTTTCCCTGGATTCTGTTATTTTTTAAATTGCTCTCCAATGGTTCTTTTTCCAGATTTCTCTAAAGGAAGGCTATTCCCTTGTTATTCAGGGCTATGTCCAAGGACCAGCACCAACATCACCTGAGTACTCATGAGAAATACAGAATCCCATACCTGCTGAATCAGAATGTGCACTTTCCAGAAGCTCCTCAACTAATTCATGACAATTTGAATGCCCTTTTCTACACTGATGTGCTTGCATATTGGTTTACCCTAATTGCCCTGTTTGGCCTAGCGTCAATTTCTTCCTACTATGTCCCTGAATTTAATACTACATTATAAGCCATAATGTTTCTAATGAACTTTTAATCAGGCAATACCATCTCTACTTAATGTCTTCTCCATAAATCACCCAACACTATTCTTTTGAACTATGTTAATTTGGCCTATAGGATACTATCCCATGAATTTACACCATTTTCTATAAAACTAAATTATAGCCATTCATGGCTGACCATTTACGGTGATATTCATCTATGGTAGATAAACCACAGGTCTGTGTGGTAAAGTACCTCAATCCTTAATGCCTCCCCAGTAGTGAGGATGACAGCAAGAGTAGGAAAATGTTACTCTAATTTGCTGACACATTTTCGTACTGGAAGCTCACTTTATCTTCTTTCCTATTTCTAACACCCTGTTCTTCCTTCTTCTACAGATCAATTTGACTTTACCACCTTCCATTACATATACCTGCATATGCTTTTTAAAATTTATTCCGTGTACACTCTGCCCTCTTCATTCTTTCTTTCTCTTTTATTCATTTCCTCCTCCTTCTCTCCTGACTTACCTCAGTTTTTAGAGTATCTTAAAATGGAACTCAGAACTCAGCTCCTTCAGTGGTGCTCCCAATAGAATCAATAGCTGACCCTTGGTTATCACCATTTTAATTCTCCTTTACTTATTATAGTTAATAGGACATTTTCTTTAGCTAGTAGACTATATTAGTGCTCATATTCTAAAAGAAACATTCCATTAAATGACTTTTAAAACAAAATCCAGTTCTCACCTTCTCCTTTTCCTTTTCCATTGACTATTCCATTGCCTTTTTCATGGGAAGGTCCAGGTAAAGGCTGTGACACATACTTGGGGACACACTTCTAAGGAAATATCAAGAGTTAGTTTCCATTTAAAAAATTATAATGAGTTGCATCAAGAGATTCTTATCATTCTCTTATTATGAAACTGGGTCTCATTCTGTCAACCCAGGGCTAGAATGCAGTGGCATGATTATGACTCACTGTGGTCTCAACCTCCCGACCTCAGGCAATCTTCCCACCTCAACTTCCTGATAGCTGGAACTACAGGTGCATACCATCATGCCAGACTAATGTATTTATTGTTACTTTTGTAGAGACAAGGCCTCATTATACTGCCCAGGCTGGTCTCAACCTCCTAGGCTCAAGCAAACCTTCCACTTCTGCCTCCCAAACTGTTGAGATAACCAGTGTGCACTAGCACACCCAGCCCTAATCAATTCCTTTAAATAAACCCCAATGTTGCCCAGACATGGTGGCTCATATCTGTAATCCCAGCCCTTTGCAAGGCCAAGGTGAGTGGATTGCTTGAGTTCAGGAGTTTGAGACCAGCCTGGGCAACATAATGGGAATACATCTCTACACAGAAATACAAAAAGGAGTCAGGCATGATGGTCTGTGCCTGTATCCCAGCTGCTCAGGAGGCTGATGTGGGAGGATCACTTGAGCCTGAGAGGTGGAGACTGTAGTGAACCAAGATCATGCCACTGCAGTCCAGACTGGGGAACAGAGCAAGACCCTGACTCCCCAGAAGTTTCTATTTAAAATGTGAGAACAAAGAGAGATACAAATGAAAAACAAGCCTAATTGGTCAATGAAATATGAGCTTAAGTCAAGAAAGAAAAGAAACAACATGAAATACCATAAAATACATGGAGAAATAGATCTATTATAGAGTGTTTTGGTCTTTCATATCCCGAATAATACTAATTAATATTTATGCTACAATTAGTTTATGTAAGTATTTCTGTGATAGAGTTTATTACTCTAAGACATTCAAGTAGCTAAATATGGTCATCTACCACTACCTTAAAGAACATTATTACAACAGAGGGAAACCTGGAACTTTTCATCAAATTTCCACCCAGGAAAAGATTTGGTCACCAGAATACTAAAGAGTAATGTATGGCTTGAAATGGTATATTTAATAGAACATGAGTTGAGGCTAATAAAACATTTAAGAAATGTTAATGTAATATCACAATTTTAACATTCCAGTTGAATGATACTAGAAAATATATTGTAACCCTCTTTGCTGCTGATGACCTATTTCTAATTTATTTCCTTTTTATTTATGGCATAATTTCTCAACATAACACATCAAAACTTATACACCTTTAAATACTAAGAAATAATACAAATGTAAGCAATATTTTCAATACAATATTTAATCATTAGACACATTAGATATATTACTTACAATATTCTATTATATAAAAATTCACTTGTCTATTTATTCAGACTAAACAACTATTAAGGCTGAATGTCTCCTGTCTGTAACCTCAGCACTATGAGAGGCTGAGGTGGGCAGAACACTTGAGCCCAAAGGTTAAAGACCAGCCTGGGCAACAAGGCAAAACCCTGCCTGTTCAAAAGTCAGCCAAGCATGGTGACACAGGTCTAATGTGACATAGGACAATAATTTCAACTACTTGGATGGCTGAGGTGTGAGGATCACCTGAGTCCAGGAAAGAGAGATCAAAGTGAGCCAACATCTCACCAGTGCCCTCCAACCTGGGGGACAGAGTGAAACCCCATCTCAAAAAACAACAATTAAAATGCTTCTTACATGGAAGACTGTATTCTAGGCACTCCAGGAGAGACACAAATGTGTTTACTGACCTCCAGTAGCTTATGGTATGCAGCAGCTTCCAATGATTATTTAAACAACTAAATATCAAAACTTCAAAATTTGAAATTTCAGAGTGTGGTATAAGGACTTTGAGTGGTTATATTATTTTATTTCATTTTTTCAGATGTAGTCTAGCTCTGTCCCCCAGGCTGGAGTGCAATGGTGCGATCTTGGTTCACTGCAACCTCTGCCTGCCGGGTTCAAGTGATTCTCCTCCCTTGGCCTCCTGAGCAGCTGGGAACACAGGTATGTTCCCAGTTTATGTAAGTATTTCTGTGATAGTATTTCATGCCTGGCTAATTTTTCTGTGTGTGGGTTTTTTTTTTTGTTTTGTTTGTTTTTTTTTTTTTTTTTTTTTGAGACAGGGTTTCACCTCGCTGGCCAGGCTGATCTCGAACTCCTGGCCTCAGGTGATCTACCGAACTCAGGTGATCTACGCACCTCAGCCTCCCAAAGTGCTGGGATTACAGGCATGAGCCACTGAACCCGGCCAAGTAAATATTTTCAATAAACTACGATGATAAAATTATGATGTTAAAGTCTTACTATATTGGTATTAAGAGTCTCTGCTTCTAGAACTGGTTATTTGCAGCAAAATATGTTTTCAATTAGATGAAGTGTTTTATATAAACTCTTCATGGACAACTCATAAAACACACAAAAATCCCTTTGCAATACAAATTTTGAGAACATAAATTTAAATGTCTACATTTCCATAATTTATATTTTTAAATCAGATACATTCTTGTTATGTTGCCCAGGCCGTTCTCAAACTCCTGGGCTCAAGCAATCTTCCTGCTTCAAACTCCCAAGCAGCAGGGACCACAG
The DNA here is from genome assembly GCF_024542745.1 of Macaca thibetana thibetana. NCBI lineage: Eukaryota > Metazoa > Chordata > Mammalia > Primates > Cercopithecidae > Macaca > Macaca thibetana. The sequence goes on along the minus strand of NW_026089006.1, from coordinate 48,453 downwards.
GTGTATACCACCACACTCAGCCATTTTTCTACAATTTTTAATATTATTTTAGTCTCACTACAGAATAATATAGGTAGAGAAATAATCTCCCCTACAAACTATATGATATCAAAATAATAAGTTTCCAAGAAAAAGCTCTATGCTATGTCCTGGACATTTTCACCACCAAAAAGTACCAGAGGGGGTCCATGATTACTGCAAATCATTTGAACACTGAAGATTTATAGAGGCATAAATAGTATGAAAGTCACACTTGTATGACTAAAAAGTCAAAGTGTTACTATTTATCCAAATAAACCTTAACCAAATTTCATATTTCTTCTATTGGGGAAAGCATTTACTAATGCAACTTTCCTGTCACTACTTATTTTCCAGTTCACAGCTCCCACCCTGTCACAGTACTTGTCAATTTTTGTTAGTTACCAAAGATAAACAAATTTTTTGAATCAACTAGCCACATGTATGTTTTTCTCTGACCAACTTTCCATTATCATCATAAAACAATGACAGGTAAACCACTGCTAAATTTGAAAAATAAATACTGTGCAAAACTAGATTCAGAGTGAGAAAATTAATTTTACAAGAGACCACTTTACCTTAGCAGCAACACTCAAGTCTTCGTCATCCGATGTAGGCAATGAATCCACACACAGTTCATGGAAAATGCTTGAGACCAAAAACACACAATGAAAATGGTCAAGTTGATTTCTTTACAATTTTTATAACTGCCAGTTTATATCCAGCTTCCCCTCAAACAAAAGACATAATCTGGGGAAAGGTCGGTGATCCATATATTAAATAATGATTCTTGATGCAATTAAAATATGGCCTCTGTTCTAAAAATAGATTTTAGTTACCTATTTCTGCCTCCATCTGTCTAAATCTATAAAATATTCAATGAAAACTGACCTTGAGCTTTATAACAAATAGTGACAGTCAATATATTGGCAGAGCCTGACAGTAATTTACACGCACAAATTATCTGTCCTGAAGCTGAGCTTAAAATTCAATTAATGGATGACATAAATGTTGTTACCTAAACTGGAAGAAAACTGATGACTTAAAACAAGCTAGAAAGATCCACTGTCTCTTTTCCTTGATCTATCTCTCCTTAAAAGACTAATCTGCTTCACTTCAAAATGGCAGTCTTGATTCCTCAGCATGGAACCCACTGAGGAAGGTCCTATTGCTTTCCTTTGCCCTAAATCAGTATAGGGAATCTCCTGCAATATTTGAAATGTATGAAAGCTAAATATACAAAAGTCAAATAACAAAGGTGTATATTCTTATTGAGAATACTTTTCCCAGAAAGATTAAAACACTAATAATTATAAAATCCCATTATTTTCACTCTATATGTACTACCTTATTCAGGTCCACATAAGCTAAGATCGAGACCAAAACCCCGCCATTAAAAAAAAATTATCCGGGCGCAGTGGCGGGCGCCTGTAGTCCCAGCTAGGCAGGAGAATGGCGTGAACCCGGGAGGCGGAGCTCAGTGAGCCGAGACACTGCACTCTAGCCTGGGCGACAGAGCAAGACTCCATGGCACTCAGGAGAGAGACTGCAGGAGAAACAGAGTCCTGGTAGTTGTACCTCTATTTCTCTAAGTACTATCTAAATATCTTTCTTCCTATGGGCACCCACTTTCAGATTCCACTACTGCAGGGCTCCATAGAAGTCTTCAATCTTCAACTCTTCAGTCTATGAAAGCACAGATTCCGGAAAGGATGGCCTCAAATGACCAGGAGTAACAGATCTCTATATCCCTCATCCTAAAAAGCAAGCCAACTGGAGTCTCCATCACCTTCCCCCAGCACAGACACACTGCCAACTACCCAACTGAACTCCATGACTGATTTACCAGACAATCATGCCCCTGACCCAGCCTACATGGACATGGGAAGGACATCAGTGAATTGGGAACAGAGGCAGAGGTAAGGAGGCACCTGCCCTGTACCACAGATCTATGTAGTTCAGCAGTCTCCAGCCTCTTAGTACTCCAGGGTCTCTAAGCCACCCCTCTGTAAGTCAGGATGGAAACAGATGATACCACATTTCTGTCTGCTGCAGACACTCCTCCCAGTGTCTCAAAATGTTTTAGCATATTTCAGTAAAAATCGTCAAGTTTGTCAGTCCTTGATTAAAAAAAAAAAAAAAAAAAGCAAACTTTTTATAGCTCCCTTGAACCTTCTATTGTAATGTGCCTTTGTAGATAATTCCCAAATTTCTTGTGTCTTTCATCTTTATAATTTATCTTTATCAAACTTGTCATAAACCCCAATATTTTCATCTCTTAGTGAAGACTTCATACTCCTACACAATCCAGTGTTGTTTCTCTTCAAACGTGGCTTTCCCCTGCTCATTCCATTATTACCTACTTCCATTGGGTTCACCAGCTAATTCCATTCTCATTCTATCCACTGTGTGCACCAGACTCACTCCTGTTTCTACTGGGCTTTAAAATGAGTTCAAATCTCATTTCTGCCAATTGCTATGTCTAAAAAAAGCATACTAATCTCTTTGAGCCTCACATTCTCTATCTACAGAATCACTTGACCGGAATATTCAACACAGGTAAAAATACTAGGAGGTATTTTAATTCATTCTAAGATTCCTTAACATTCTGTAATTCTATGTCCTCTTGATTCTGTCTATAGGAAAACTGGGAGTACATAGCCAACAGAATTGGAAAAAATAATAGAACAAAAGAAACACAAAAAAAGCAGAGAGGAAAGCATTAAAAATCAAGACAAGATTATAGAAAAGTCATGGAAAAAGAAACAAGACTTAAAAAAGTATTATGGAAGTCAACAGAACTCCTGGCCTAAATGGAAAACCAAACTGGGAAGTCAAATCATTTCTCTCTAAGACTTGCCTAAACTTACTTTTGTAAAACTTCCAGTCCTATGGCCAAAGCTAAGTAAGTTCTGCCCTAAAGCCTTTGATGGTAAAAATAAGATACCGGTTACCACTGAAATTGTCAAATTTATTAGGACAAACTCTTGGACTAACCACATTCTAACAATAACCTTCAATGAGAGTTTAAGGTATTTAAACTCTCATTAATTTAGGCATTAATTGAATTAATGAATCTGATTAAACTGATTCAGACCTATACCTTGATCCAATGGCTGCACAGATGTCTATCAATCTATGCTGAGGAGCAAGAGAAGGGATTTGGAAGGCAGGCAGGTGACGGTCAAGTTGTGGGCCAGCTACTTTGTTAACTATGGGATCATGAGGCAATCAATCAACTGCTCTAATCCATAGTTGTTTACTGAATGAACAGTAGGTTATAGGAACACAGATGTTGTGATGCCTTTATGAGATGATAAATGCATAGAACATAGCAGGATGTCTAGCCCAGAATACAACACTCAACAGATATTAGTTTCTTCCATCTCTATTTCCTTAGTTAACATAAATGTTTACATCTATAAAATCCTACCTGACTGCAGATTCATCAGAACTTCCAACATCTATTAAAGAAAAAGGAAAAATGCATTTTAAATCAATAATAAATGTACAGAATATTAAAAGCATAAGAATGCACAGCACTGCAGGCCTGTACTCTAAAGTATTTGGGAGGATGAGGCAGGAGGATCACTTGAGGAACCCAGAAGTTTGAGACCAGCTCAGGAAACATAGTAAGACTCTACCATCATAAAACAATTGGGCACACTTTTGTGTATGCTTTAGATGCTGTTTTTGTTGTTGTTGTATTTGTTTTGTTTTGGTTTGGTTTTTTTTTTTTTTTTTTAAGCATAAGACTGATGCTTTGTTACAAAGCATTCCTTTGGGAGCATGCCTGGGACCTTACTAGAATTAACATTAATTATACCTATTGGTAAGTAATTAATGCAGTAAGAACTCTTCCCTTTGTATTTATTAGATGAAAAGAAGAATAAATTTATAAAAACGTAGTATCTACAAGTGAACTGCAGTATACAAGTCATTTTAGCCAAACCCTATGAGATTGAGCAAAAATGGTATTGTTAGCAGAACAGGTGTGATGAGTCAACAGTGTCAAAGAGCATGATTTCTGGACCAAAATATGAGAGGCCGTTAAAACAGAGTATATAGTAGTACCCTTTATCCACTATATGTGCAGGAAAGACATACTTGACAGGGTTTTCTCTGCCCTCACGCCACAGCAACAATCATCTACAAAGAAGGCTTCTGTGACTAAATGTGTGGAGAGATTTTCCCCCAACAAGCAAAAATCATTCCTGCTGATGACACCATTCAATTCTCACACCCTATCTGCAGACACAATCAGATTTAATTTAATTTATAAATTAAACTTTATCATAGATAGGTATGTATAGGAAAAAACAGTTTGTGATTCAGTACTATTCGCGGTTCCATGCATCCACTGGGAGTCTTGGAATGTATTTCCCACAGTTAAGGGGGAACTACTGCACTTATTTTGTTATAGCACAACACAGCCTCTCTAGCTCTTCAGTTCAAACTGTTCAGTTTAGGATAAAACACCCTATATCACCAGAAGCCAGCAAAACACAGGAATCAGACCAGAAACAGGAATCCTTGCAAAGACCTTCCAGCCACCAGTGGAGAAGAGCTGAAGAGAGATCGGTGTGTTACTCTGGCTAATACTCTTCTGGGGAAGGTGCTGGGTGGTTTCCTTAGTTGTAGCTATTTGCTCTGCCCTATGTATAACAAGGCCCAAATTCACCTGCCATTTTCCCTCCCACAGAAAGAACCACTGGAAACATCACTCCTTTAAGAGCTTATCCACATTCAGAGAGAAGCTTAAGAAACACTCGGGAGGTGTGGCAGGCTGCTGGGCAGTATTATCTGATGTGAAAAATATATAGAAAGAAAACTATCAATGCCCTTTTACTACTAGAATATTCCAATGCTTCCCTTCTCCCAAGTAGGAGAAAAAAATTCTTTTTCACCTCACATCAAGCAAAACTCCCTTACCATCCCTCATGACAGAATCTAGTTGTAGATGAGTCATGTCATCATAATGCAGGCTGTTGTCAACCTCATCCCTCAAAGGAAGAGGATCAGTGAGGAACACATGTATTTACCTATAGCATTCACTGCCTGGTCTTATTTCCAACCGAAGGTAAGTATGACAGACTTAGTGATTCCACTTTTATAAAGTCCAACCCCTTGCGCTTGTCCCCTTCCATTGCTAGAGAGTCTATCTCTATCATAGAGCAAGATACTCCAGTTTGTGCCGTGTGGCACGGCATGGTGTCCTTTCCCTCAACCCTTTCTATTATGTTCCAAACATCTATACAAATCATGTTTTCTGAGTATGTAAAGCACATCTCATCAGCATATATCATTCTTTACAGTGATAAAGAAGCAAAAGAAAAACAAAAAGGACAAGGAACATCTTAAATGACTACGTTCAATTACCATGGAGCTTTAATTTTTTAACTATTCAAAAAGATATCCACTGTACTCTTCTGAAAATAATAAAACTATGAAGACAGAGTAAAGATCAATGGTTGCCAGGAGTTGCTAGGGAGAAAATGAGAGATGAACAGGCATAGTATAGAGAATTTTTAGGGTAGTGAAACTGTTCTGTCGATAATATTACAGTAATAGATAGATGTCATATCATTATACAGTTGTCCAGGTTCACAGAATGTACAGCATCAAGAGTGAAGCCTGATGTAAATATGAACTTTGAGTGATTATAATGTGTCAATGTAAGTTCATCAGTTGTAACAAATGTACCACTCTGGTGGAAAATACTAATCATGGGGGAGGCTATGCATGTGGGAGGCATGGAATATATGAGAAATCTCTGTACCTTCCTCTCAATTTTGCTGTGAACCTAAAACTGCTCTAAGAAATAAAGCTGTTGATTTAAAAAAGATATTCACAACTGGGCTCAGTGGCTCATGCCTGTAATCTCAGCACTTTGGGTGGCAAAGGTGGGGGGATCACCTGAGGTCATGAGTTCAAGATCAGCCTGAGGTAATGAGTTCAAGACCAGTCTGACCAACATGGCAAAAGCTCGTCTCTACTAAAAATACAAAAATTAGCTGGGCATGATGGCAAGCACCTGTAATTTCAGCTACTCGGGGGGCTGAGGCAGGAGAATCGCTTGAGCCTAGAAGGCGGTGGTTTCAGTTAACTGAGATCATACCACTGCACTCCAGCCTGGAAGACAGAGTGAGACTCCATCTCAAAAAAATTAAAAAAAAAAAAAAAAAAAGATATTCACTGTCTATGCATCCCAGGATCTCCAGAACAAAAATTAAAATAAATAAATAAATAAATAAATAAATAAATAAATAAATAAATAAAAAGATGGCCAGGGTCAGTGGCTCATGCCTGCAATCCCAGCACTTTGGGAGGCCGAGGTGGGTGGATCACTTAAGGTCAGGAGTTCAAGACCACCCTGACCAACATGGTGAAATCCCATTTCTACTAAATACAAAAAATTAGCCAGGCATGGTTGTGCATGCCTGTAGTCCCAGGTAATTGGGAGGCTGAGGCAGGAGAATTGCTTGAACTTGGGAGGTCGAGGTTGCAGCGAGCTGAGATTGTGTCATTGCACGGCAGCCTGGGTAGCAAGAGCAAAACTGTGTCTCAAAAAAAAAAAATCGATAATAAAAAATGAAAAATATTCACTGAACCTGTTATTATGATATATTTAAGCAAGACTTGGTGACCCTAAAAATTAGAGATCATTAGAAGATCAGAATAACACAGTGTGGTCATTATTTCTCAAAGTGAAGTATATAAAATATATAAAATAAGTTAATTGCATGCTTAGGCAAGACGATATTGATTGAAATGATTGAATATTTTATCTCGTTTCATACTTCTAAACAGGGATTTAGCACAATATGAAAACTAGATTATCCATGTCATCCAAAAAAAAGACAATTTTATTCTAATTTTAACTCAGAAATTATTATGCTTATTTAATTTCACAATTTTACTGAAAGGCTAATAAGATAAAAAGGACAGATTATCATTACCTAACACTGCTATGGTAACTTATATACAAATACCTGTTTGTCACCAAAAGTCAAAAAAGTAACCAGCATTGCAACTTAAGATGGATCATACAAAAGAAATTACTACCAATTTACCTTATCTTATAATATTATGTGTTATTAAAATGAAAATGTAAAACAACACCAAAAGTTAAGTTGGGGCTATAAGTCTTGTGCAGAAAAGATTTCATAGAGCAGGCAAGAGACTGCCATCTTTAGAAAGGCCTGCACGCAAGTCTGGCCCTTGACTGGTGTTTAGGAAATTGGAATTGGGAGGGTTTCCACCATTCCCTAAGGAGAGTGGTTCACTGTGTCTAAAGTGTTTATAGAAACAGTGTGGTTACTCTGAATAGCTGCTTTCCTTCTAGGAGTCTGGAATTGGGGTACATGTCAGGGAGAGTAAACTCCATAGAAACACTTGGGTACTTAGTCTCTAATGAGACTCTGGTACTGGTAGATATCACTGCACATATGTGGTCAAAATGTGAGCCTGGGAGAATTAAGCAGATCCTGGGAATTCCACAGGAGAGAACTCCTGGAAGCTTGTGCCTGGTTTCCTCCAGACTTGACACGTGCACATTTTTCCTCTACTAATTCTGTTTGTCCCCTTTCTTGTAATCAAGTAAAGATCTGAGTATGCTATTTGCTGAGTCCTGTGAGTCTTTCTAGTGAACCACCAAACCTGGGGGTGGTCTTGGGGAACCTTGACACAAATGCATTGTGTAAGATTTTTATGAAGTTGATATGATATATGTAACTATAATCAGGTGGTTATTTCACAGAGTAGCTTTCCCTAATCTGTTTTTCTTTTCTTTTTTTTCCCTTGATATTCACCTTGGAGAGTCTTATATTTCTATATCTATCCAATCGAATAAAGCCATAAAAGGAATAAATGAAATGATAATGTCAGAAAATAATGTGAAATAAGCAGCAATCCTATTTTAACTGAAGAAAAAATAGAGAATCTAGGTGATTGACAATATGTTCTACAATATGAATGTTTCTAGAAAAAAATGAAAAGGTGGTCAATTTTCTGCAACTCAACTGGGCTTAATTCCTTTTTATAATAATTGTGCAGGCCAGGTGCAGTGGCTCACACTTGTAAATCCCAGCATTTTGGGAGGCTGAGGCAGGAGGATCACTTGAGTCCAGAAGTTCCAGACCAGCCTGGGCAATAGAGTGAGACCTCATCTATTAAACAAAGAAACAAACAACAACAACAAAGAACCTTAAAAAGAAAATTAGCCAAGTGTGGTGGTGCATGCCTGTAGTCCCAGCTACTTCAGACGCTAAGGTAAAAGGTGAAAGGATCACTTAAGGCCAAGAAGCAGAAGTTGCAGTGAGCCAAGATGGCACCACTGCACTCCAGTATCGGCAACAGAGGGAAACCGTGTATCAAAAATAAATAAATAAATAATTGTGTATCAGGCCAGATGTAACCACACAAAACTGTAGTCCCAGCTACTCAGGAGGATGAGGTAGGAGAACTGCTTGAGCCCAGGAGTTCAAGGCTACAGTGAGCTATGAATGCACCAATGAATAGACACAGTATTCTAACCAAGGCAACATAGAGAGACCCCATCTCCTATAATACTAATAATTGATTAATTGTGCATCATTCAAGTAAATTGTATAACTGGAGAAAAACATAGTACTATTGAGAATGTACTATAATAGTCTACTACTGATCATAGAGTCCTGTTTACTTGCTTCTAATCTTTTTCTGTGTTTCTCCTAAAACTGAAAACATGGTTCATCCATTAAAAGCAGTTCATCACAAAACAAGTCAAAAAGATGAAAGAATTGCATCCAAACTGTAGGATGTGTTATCCACCGCTCCCTGTGAACAGGTGGATTTGGTCATTAAGAATTAGCAGGACTAACTTTGTGTTTGTGTGTACACGTGTGAACATGTGTGTGTATGTGCTTGTAAACTGTGTGTGTGTAAACTATGACAGATAAAACCATTTTGCTTGTGTAGGAATATGTAATATATTTTGTACTTCTCATGAAAGAATTGCTTTTCTGTCTTCTGTGCTCAGTAGCTGTCTTCAAAAAATAGTCTCCTATTTGTATGGGTGCACGCTGGTTCAGTTCTACAGTTCTTTTTTTTTTTTTTTTTTTTTTTTTTTTTGAGACGGAGTCTGGCTCTGTTGCCCAGGCTGGAGTGCAGTGGCGCGATCTCGGCTCACTGCAAGCTCCGCCTCCCGGGTTCATGCCATTCTCCTGCCTCAGCCTCCTGAGTAGCTGGGACTACAGGCGCCCGCCACCGCGCCCCGCTAATTTTTTGCATTTTTAGTAGAGATGGGGTTTCACCGTGGTCTCGATCTCCTGACCTTGTGATCCGCCCGCATCGGCCTCCCAAAGTGCTGGGATTACAGGCGTGAGCCACCGCGCCCGGCAGTTCTACAGTTCTTATTGCCATTTATTTACGGTACCAGAAAGGGATTGCTGAGTTCCTGGTTCTAAAGATAGTTACTTTCTTAGTGACACACATCAATATGTAATACAGTTTGCCCTTGAACAGCGGGGATTCACTTATATGCAGATTTTCTTCTGCCTATGCAACCCAGACACAGCAAGATCCACCTCTCCTCTTCCACCTCAGGCTAATCAACCTGAAGATCATGAAGACCTTTGTCAGCATCTACTTATGCCTTATGAAAAGTCAATATATCTTTCCTGATGATTTTCTTTCTAACAGCTTCAATTCTCTGGCTTACTTTATTGTCTGAACACAGAATATAATAATGCGGCAAAAACAAAATAGGTGTTCATCAACTGTTTTATGTTATCAGGAAGGCTTCCAGCCACTAGTGGGCTATTAGTAGCTAAAGTGAAGTAATCAAAAGTTATACTCAGATTTTCAACTGCACAGGGATCAGAGTCCCTCACCCTACATTATTCATGGGTCAACTGTAATTCTTTATTTACAAATATAAACAATTTATTATAAAACTGAAATAGAAGATCCATTTGTATAACAAGTCCAATTGGTTATAATGTGACTACAGAGGAAACATACAACATACTAAGTTAAAAATCTTTTTCTTATTCATGCAAAAACATTATATAGGATTTTAGGGATCATAAATGACTTTTTTCAGACAATAATGTTTGAGATTATAAATGAGCTACAACTACCTTCTTAAATAAATCTGAATTTCAAACTAGTTAAATTTTAAAAATTAGTTTACATATGTATATACATATATACACATTCAATTTACACATATTTTTAAACTGGTCTTTTTTGATTAACACTACCTTAATCTTACATGTTACTTTTCATTTTCTTATCAAGAGCAGGACCACCAAGAGAAATAAGAAATTCACTATCAGAAGTCTTACCTGGTTTGTCATTTTTAAGTATCTTCTTTTTATGTTCCAAAATTTGTTGTTTAATTCTATGTGTACAAAAGTAATAAATAAAGTTGTTATTTTAACACTGAAATAAAAAATATTTACCAAACATATTAAATTCTAAAACCATTTAAGGCAATATCAGACCTAATATCAGAATTTTAATATCCCATACACTTCAAATTTTTAAAACCTTACAAGCTTATTAAAGCTTATAATTAAAGAATAAAAGAAAGGGAAGTACTCATAAATGGAGGGAGGACAGCTCAGTAAATTAATTCTAGTTAGCTGGACATCATGCAAAGTGTCCTGCACTCAGAATACATCCTCGCTCTGTAACCAATAGGTATTTTCTTTTCAGACAAGTTGCTTCTCATAGGCTCCATGGTTTCTTCTAAAAAATAAGGACTCTGCTACCTTAGGAAGATGTAATGAGATTACATGTTTAAATGTTCAGAGAAATAGTAAAGCAATGGAATAATTTCTTCTTGAACTTGATTCCTGAAACCATTTTGGAATCCCAAATAAAGCTTGGTGTAGGTTTTCTATAAGTTCTAATATTCAAATGTTGCAGTATTCAGAAGATGTTATTTAGTGCTAATTTTGGTTATTAGTTGTATTCATTGTGGCTTGTAATTCAGGGAATCTTACCTAATTCATAACTTACTGCAAAATTTATATATATATTCTCATTAAAATGGATTACCTAATTGTCTCCCATCACTGAGTTCATCAATCACACCAAGGGCAGAAAACTAATAGGTGTCAAAACCCGGCTTGGACAACTACCACTCCTTCTCTACCTCCTCAAACTCTGAGCCAGCAGATCCATGCCAGGATGCTGGATCTCCCCGGTCCTCTCCAACTAACAGAAAAGACAGAACCCTGCTGTGATTGTTTTTCGGTTCCATGAAGGAAAGGCAAGTGGACATTTTTTCATTTCCAAGACATGTACTAACAACATGTAACATCCCCTAAATATTACTCAGCTCTGTTCTCCTTTCAGAGATCACTGGACATCAATATTTTCATAGTGATAATCACAATTTCAATATTGGGGGGTCTCCTGTTTTGGTTTCACTCACACTGCTTCCTAGGAGCTACTCAACAAACAGTCAAATGACCTTCCTGGGACTATGCAAAATATGGAATGCTTTCTGAATCTGTGTGCCATCCCCAGGCAGCAGCCATGCTTATCTGCTCTGTATTGATCCAATTTTAAAATATGGGCTGTGGAAACAAGCACAAAGGCCTGTTTGATACACAAATACTCATGAGTCATGGATGAGGCTTAGCTCGGGTAAATCCAACTCACTTACTTTAGATTCTGAGAATTTTATTGAATGACTTCCTGTGAGGTGGAATTTTAAAATATATTTAAAATTTGAGGAAGAGCTGCGAGTAGCCCAAGAGATTTTCATGATTATAGAGACACATTGCTAGAGGGGCCAACCGCAAGTTTGATCCCACTACTTGCTGGAAAGATAACATGGAACCTTCTGCTATCTAACCAAAGCTTCTACACAGGATATAAAAAGCCTCAAGGTACAGATCTGATAGCAAAAGGGAAAGGGAACGCTGATCTCCCTGCAACATTGTTTGAACATCCCTGACTGTGGAGAACAATCCCAACTAATAGTGGTTAAAGAAAAGACAAACATGGCTTTCAAAGGATAACATACCGTGAAGGCCTAGGCTAAGTCTAGCTAAGAGGTGGGCTCCAAATAAGATTTTTAGTGTAGGGCAAGCATCAACTTTCTCAGTATTTGTGTGGGTAAAGCTAGGAGGCCTAGCTGGCAGAGCAGGGTGCTGGGAACAATGACTGACCATAAGTACATAAACTAATAAACACCATAGCTTTGAACTCTATATATGAATCACCATGAAAACTAGGGGGTCTGCATCAGTGAAGGCAACTTGGTGGCAAAGGTCAGTCATTATCAGATTGCAGGATGGGTTACAATGGCAGCAAAACAGCAAGCAAGTCCATGGAAACAACAGAATGATCAGAACGGCCTTTTTTCCCGTTCTTCTGACTTGTAAAGAAAGATTGTCTTCCTTGAACTTAGGGAACCCCTTAGCTTCTTGGAAAATTCAAAGAAGGAAGACAAAGGAGACAGCCCGAGGGGACAATCAAGATTTTCTGCTAAATTGGACATTTCAAGACCAATAACTAATTAGAAAAGTCAGGCCAGGCATGGTGGCTAGCATTTTGAAAGGCCGAGGCAGGAGGATTACTTGAGCTCAGGAGTTCGAGATTAGCCAGGGCAACAAAGTGAGACCTTGTCTCTACAAAATAATAATAATAATAATAATAAGAAGAAGAAGAAAAAAGAAAAATAAAAAAAGAAAGAAAGGAAAGGAAAAGAAATCAAAGATGTGGCTCTTTTTATCCCATGCATGGGGATTATACTTAGAATAAAATGGACAACACTGAGGTCACTGGGAATAAAGGTGTTAAAAATCCTGAAAAAATCTTGCACTCTACTTTGAACTAACCTAGACTGCTGCTTGATTTCTGGCTAAAAGTAGACTAACTCATTGCTATTTCAAACCATCTGAACCAAACTATGAACTCTTATCTAATGTATAAGATAGAGTAGTTGCAATTATTTTAAACTTCAATTTAGTATCAACTGGTCTTTTGACATACACACTTACTTTGTCAAATGATGAGAAGTAGCGTAATCTTCTGCATCTCGTCCACACATGTCTTGAGTGAAGACATTAATATTTTGCTTAAGAAGGATGTTGACAATACCTGGTGAGTCATAGTGCACAGCAAGCATGAGGGCCGTTCTAAAATAACAAAGAAATAACTCCACTCAAGAACTTTAATAAAGACTTTTTTAAACAGTTAGTTTGAGACACTTTACCAATTTCATATCCATCTGTCAGTGTAGACGTAATAACCATTTGCATGTACTAGCTTGGGTCTATAAGCATCTAGGGTGCTCAAGCGTTCATCTTTGTAAATTATCACCAAGGCTAAAAGAAACGGACAGCAGGGAAGCCTCTTGTCCCACTGGCGTGTGACATAATACAAGTTGCTAATTTATAGTCCTTTGATGGCCAAGAAACTGTGCTGAGGTCAGTCATCTAAAGTAGGCAAAGATTTACATGAAGATTTCCCCATTGCTTTCCTACTCTGATATATTGTAATTGTAATCAGCTAGGGGTCAGATAAGAGTTATCTGCGGGCTGAAAACAACAACAACAACAATAATAATAATGACAATAGCAGTAGTCATAAACTAAAAGTCCACATTTTAAAAATTAAAAAAACTGTCCAGGTGCAGTGACTCTTGCCCGTAATCCCAGCACTCTGGGAAGTCAAGGAGAACAGATCATGAGCTCAAGAGATCGAGACCATCCTGGCCAACATGGTGAAATCCCGTCTTTACTAAAAATACAAAAATTAGCCGGGCATGGTGGCGCACACCTGAAGTTCCAGCTACTTGGGAGGCTGAGGCAGGAGAATCGCTTGAACCTGGGAGGTGGAGGTTGCAGTGAGCCAAGATCACACCACTGCACTCCAGCCTGGCAACAGAGCTAGACTGTATCTCAAAAAAAAAATTAATAAAACGAATACAAAACCCTTTAGCTAATAAAAGATTACAGTAACAAAAACATCCGATTATAAATAACAAATCTCATAAGAGAAGATTAATCCTACTATATACTGTTCTTTATGTGACTCAGTCTAAATATTTGTGGTCTACCTGATTATTTGTGGTGACATTTTTCACTGTATGCCAATAATTACACTAATCTTATTAATATTTCTGACTTGAGTGACTATTACCACTCTAGAATACGCAGGCTTTTATTTTTTAAAAAAGAACTACTGTACCGTCTCAGCCTATCAACGGCATGTACACTTGCTTTGTTTCTCAATAGAAATTCCACCATTTTCTCTTTCTTGCAAATAATAGCGAATAAAAGTGGGGTATTATTGTCCTATAAGACAGCAGAAAAAAATTAATAATTCACAAAATTACATATTTATGAACTGAACTGAAAATCTTCTCTAGGATTCTTTGAACTTCAACATACAATATAGAAAGGAAGTAAATGAAAAGCAGTCCCCTCCTTCTCACTCCTCTGCGCTTTCTGATGTGCTGCTCTTTGCCTTGCAAACAACCCTCCTCTGTCTCCCCAGATTAACTGTGGTCATTGCCAAAATTCACTGTAAACATTTACCAGTCCCAAGAATCCTTGCCTTGATCACAGCACTTAGCATGCTACATTGTAATCATTTCATTGTTTCCCTCTGAAACCAAGAGCTTCTTGAGGGCAAGGGCTGTATCTTTTGTCTCTATAGCCCCAAAACCCTAAGACATAGTAGCAAATATTTTAAGTTTTTTACATAAATTAATGAACTAAATTATTCTCTCTAAAGCAGTGTTTCTTAAACTATATTCCAAAGAATATTTGCTTTAGCAGAAGTATAATACCCCAAGAGAAAGACTCCATGACCTTCTGCATTTGCGAAGTATTACAAAATTGTATCTTACATCCAATAATCAAGAACTCTCTTGAATTTTACCTAATCCCCATTTCACAATACTATTTGTGGCAAATATTAACATTTAAGGAATTAAGAGTTTCAGAGAAACAGTTGCCAGAGCTTCCCAATACAGGTGGAGGATTCCTCTGGGTGGTACAAACTTGCTTGATTCACTTCTATCAGTGGTGTCAGGATGCCAGACGCCAATGTCAGGCACTCCTGCTCCAAAGGGGTCACTATGGAAATGAACTCTGAATTAAGAGAGATTGGCTTCAAATGCACTTATTTGCCTTATAAATAGTCCATGGTTTTTTTCCTAATACAAGAGAATAGATTTTTATCTTTACTGTTAGAAAGCTCAGTATGTTCTGTGTAAGAGAGACAGGTTTAAAAAACTTAAGAACAAATATTTGAAAAACCAAAGCTCAGTAAGAAATACTATTCTCAATTATAATGGTAATCCCAGGACACTAATGCAGCTCTACTTTTTAAATCCATTTTTATTGGCTTCCACTTAAATGGCTATTTAAAATTGTTTTTCATTTTAGGCAAAATATAAATCTGAAATAACAGCATAATGGCTTATCAATAAAAGTTCTCATACTGATCCATATGAATTATTTCTGGCATAATAAAACCAGTAAGTCACTTGCATTTTTAAAGGAGGGTGCTGAGGACAAAGATATAATATCTGCAATATTCATAAATTATCCAACTATAACCAGCAATAACCTAAAAAGGCTTCTAGGCATTCTTATGGGCAGATAATTATTTCTGGTATATATAAAGAAAAGGAGTTTTAAAAACTTCTAAATTCTAAAATTCAACTCCATAACAGAGGAATTTACATACTCCATAGACTATATATTACAAACAAATCTACACACTGACTTCAAAATCTTGAAATCTTCATCAAAATATACTATAACATAGGAGTTGTAAACTCAAATACTTACAAGGACAAAGGAAGGTTACCAGAGTAAGGGAAGTACTGAGGTGGGCACAATAGCAAACTGGAGAATAAATGCCTTCTATAAAGGGGCAATCTCTGCACAGCAGACCAAACAGTGATAGAAACTCAGGAGACACCAGATTTGACTTTTTGGGATAAGCCTGAAGTCCAGATTTCTACACAAGTCTTCTAAATTTTACATGTTGATTCAACTTATAGAGGCAAATAAACAAATCTGTGTACCACATTAGAATATAGCCCTTGCTTTTTTATATTTACTATAAATGCATTATGAAATGGTTGTGTATAATCCAAGTATTTGCATGTAAAGTATTTTCTTTCTCTAGTATCATATGTTTTACCAAAATATGAGGTGCTTGTATATAATAAAAATTGCTAAAAAGACTCATAATACCTGCTTCAAGAATTTTTCTAACATTTATTCATTTAAAATATGTTTGTATATAATTTTCCCAGATTGTTAACCAAATAGATCATTGGTTCATAGGACTGCTAAAACTAAATTATTAAAAGAATTCCTATTTGTATTCTTATTAACTTCATGGATTTCAGTGTTTAAAACTGCCATTTTGGTTATGATAAAGCTCTATACAACTAACAAACATACTGAGATAGTTCATAATACAACTTCAACTAAAAAAAAAGAGTTTAGGATTTGCTACTATTCTAATTGAGAAAGCCCAACTTGTAATGAAAATTTGTTGACACATAATCACCTGCATGGTGACTAAGAGACAACAAATCCTGACAGGGTCAGCCCCTACTTATTGAAAGATTACCCATAAGCAAATTTCTAAAGACTCTCTGAATGGTAGTGAATGATTTGTGGATGGAAGGAATGGTGTTATTCTGTCAGCTGAGGGATGTTGCCAATAATATTTCCTTTCACTTCCCAGTCACAGATGTAGAGAAAGACAGATAAGTCAGGGTAATATCATCAAACAGAAGAACTTTGAAGGATGTGGCACCTATCAAATGCCAAGTCTTCTAGAGATTTCTTACATTTTTGAGATACAGAAATTTATATATTGCACTTATCTATTCTGGGATTCTTAATCAGGAGTGTATCCGAACCTTGAAGGTTTTTTTAATTGGGTTTTTTTTTTTTTTTTCTTTTTCTACAATTGTTGTTAGAGACAAGAGTCTCACTATGTTGCTCAAGCTGGATTCAAACTCTTAGACTCAAGCTGGAACTACAGGAACATGCCACTGTGCCCAGCTTCAAGTAAACATTTTTAAACATGTTCAGGCCTTATTAGGTCTATTACATCAAAATCTTCAGGGGAAAGACTATGGTTGTAGATTTTTAACAAAATGTCCTCAGGTCACTGTAATGCCCAATTCTGAGAATTAGTGTAGCAGACAATCACTTCAGTCACATCTCTCACCCACATGGCTAATGCCCTTTATCAGTCAGAGATGTGACCAAAAAGATAAAAGGGTAAGCGATAGAGTCATTTATTAAAACTCCAGTTAATTTTCCTGGGTATGGCTAGAACAGGGACAAGTAAACTCAAAATCCCACTTGATTTTGCTATTTATAAGCTCCTTATCTCCCACTTTTCCACCAAGACATTCTAGATTTGAGAGGAGTCTTTAGACTCTTATCTAAGTGGCAGTTTCTGCCAGGATGGGCAATAAGTCAGTAATAGTTTGTTCCAGCTTCTGCTGAAGTTTTTCTCACTTCGTCACCACATATTCACTGCCAATCTGGTTTCCTCAGAGTCCTCCTAAAATTAATCTCTAGGCGAGTTTCAACTCACTCACTCTCTTTTTCAAACCGAAAATTATTAGACCCAAAGCTAAAGAGCACCTTGTCTCAACACATAAACTAGAAGAACAACAAACTAAAAACAACAACAATAACAACAACTCTTCCTCGCATTTTCCTTCATTACCTGATTTCCAAGTGACCTGCATATTTCTGATTGCTCTCCTTTTCCCTTCCCATTTTTCCCTGAGAAATGATACGTCAGTTTTTCAGAAAATTAGCAGCAGCAGCAACATGTCCATTTATTGTAAGTTGCTTTAGTTTTGTTTGAGTTTTAAAATAAAGCCTATTTCCAGGGCATATTTTCTTTCCTGTGTTGTTTTACACTAATTAAGAAAAAAAAAAAAAAAAAAAAAAAAAAAAAAAAAAAAAAAAAAAACCCTGCATAGAAAAAAAGTTGAAAAGGTTTTACCTTTAACAAATTTGCAAATATTTTCCAAAGCGCATTTTATAAAGCTGTGCCCTTGAATGCTTCTTTAAAAGTATCAATATTTAAAACAAAATCTTATGCAATTATTTCAAAATAACTTAATTTACATTTGCATTCGGGGAATGGTTGAGCTTCCAAATATAAAAAAAATGACCCTTACCTATGTCAATGATAAAACAAATATTTTTGAAAGAAAGTTGATTGATCTATACCTTGTCCAGTGCTTCAATATTTGCACCATGGGAAAGTAGTTTTTCTGCCAGTGAGGTGCTCTCACTGTACACAGCATAATGGAGAGCAGTGTTGCCGTAGATATCCTTAAGGTTTGGATTGGCACCATGTTCCAGCAAAATAACGGCACAAGCCTCTTCCTGGCAATGGATAGCCTGTCAGTATTAGACCAAGAAACAGATTGTAAATTCTAAGAATTCAAAATACACATTCCACAGGTTTCACCAACTAGTTATATTTAAATGAGATCAATTCATTTTAATTCTATATATGTAAATCAAATCCATGTCAGGCTAAAAGAGTTGGCTCTAATATACCTGTATCAAGGGCGTTCTGTTTTCTTTGTCACAGATATCAATCTGGCACTTTCTGTTGATCAGGAGAGTTACCACTTTCTCATGGCCACTGGCACAGGCCAAATGTAGAGCAGTTCTACAAGAGCAAGAGGACTTTTTAGGAAACGGTAGTGCAACATCTCAAAACATACCATCATTCATGTCATTGTAAAAATTGAATAGCATGTTTTTCCTCTGCCTTCAAAACAAATACTTAATTTTTTTGAAGAAAGTGCAATGACAACAGCAGCCTATTTGAATAGAAAGAGCTCAGTCTGTAGATTCAGTTCAACTAGGGCTTGAGTCCTACTTTAAACGCTGTCACTTACCAATTATTGCTTAGCCTTTCTGTGCCTCAACTTCTTCATCAATAAAGATGACAATAGTAGCTATCTCATAGGACACCATCGTGATGCTTAAATGAGAAGCTATGTGAAGTATTTAGAATAGTTCCTACAACAGCTCAATAATTGTAAGATTTTTGTTTTTTGAGACAAAGTCTCACTCTTTTGCCCAGGCTGGAGTGCAATGATGTAACTATACCTGGAACTCCTGGGCTCAAGTGATCCTCCATCCCCAGTCTCCTGAGTAGCTGGGACAACAGATGTGCACCAGCATGCCCAGCTATTTATTTAAAAATGTAGAGTAAGAACCTCACTTTGTTACCCAGGCTGGTCTCAAACTCCTGGCATCAAACAATCTTCTCACCTCAGCCTCCCAGAGTTCTGGGATTACAGGTGTGAGTCACTGCACCCGGCCAGATATTATAATTGTTAGTATTACTACTACTTAACAAAAGCATTTTAATTAGGTAGAATGACACAATTATACCTACTTTGCAGAATGGCTTAATGAGTAGGTCACATTTTAACAACTCTGACATTGGAATGCCACTTATAATTCATGATTTATTATAACTCTAACTGGTAGCATTTTAAAAATTATTTTATTGATATATAAAATAGTGGAGCATCACACAATCCATGAGACCTTACATTAAGTAGAATATGGTAACTCAGCACTAGGGCAGTTCCAGGCATGTAACGGAAACTGAAATACATTTCAGTTCTTAAAGGGACTATGGGGAAAGAGCACCGAAATAACAATCATGCATTTTTTAAACAAATTAATTCTTTGATTTTCAAACAACTTGAAGTCAAAGGAAACTCATGAGTCAAATGAATTTGTATGGCTCATTTTATTCAATTCTTATACTTACAGAATATATGTAAATAAGACTTTCCAATGATTAATATTAGGATTTAAAACTGATAAACTTTTGAAAGGGCAGTTCAAAGTTATCTTCTACCATTTTCTAACTTCAGAAATGCTTTTGTTTGAAAGGTGGGAGATAAAGTTTCAAGGAGATGAAGTCCCAATATTCCTATTGTAAATCTCTCAGCTTGTGCAGACAGGGCAGGTAAACATGAAGTTTTTAAGGATAGAAGGGTCCTGAGAGATAGTAGAGTATGTCTGCTACATAACAGGTACTCAGGTTATGCTTGATGCATAAATGGAATGAAATAATGGATAAATATAGCTGGGGAGTTCACTATTTTTAAATAAACTCCTATAAAGCAATATTTTTGCAATAGTAATTATTTATATGTGTTATTTTTTATTTTTAAAGAATACAATTAAAATGAAATGATTAATCTACCATTGTTTGAATAAATGGAATGAGTATATAAGAAAAACATGTGCATAATAAAATATATAGATAATAAAATCTGGAAACACAGATAAAAACATTCCCTTCTTACTTCTGAAGACGCTAAACATTCAAAGAAGATAACATTACACACAATAATGATAAAAAGTAGAAAGCGAGAAATTATTTTTATCAGTGCAAGATTCATATTTCTCTCTTCCCAAGGATGATTCCATTAATACTAAACTTTTACTAGAAGTTTTGTACATGCTCACTGCAGCAATCACAGATAAGAAAAAGGAAAAAAAAAACACTTTACTTAAAATGCAAATACTCGCAGGGCGCGGTGGCTCACGCCTGTAATTCCAGCACTTTGGGAGGCGGAGAAGGGTGGATCACGAGGTCAGGAGATTGAGACCATCCTGGCTAACACGGTGAAACCCAGTCTCTAGTAAAACTGGGTGCTGACGAGTTGATGGGTGCAGCAGATCAACATGACACAAGTATATATATGTAACAAACCTGCACGTTATGCACATGTACCCTAGAACTTAAAGTATAATAATAATAAAATTAAAAAAAAAAAATTAGTCGGGCGTGGTGGCAGGCGCCGGTACTCCCAGCTACTCGGGAGGCTGAGGCAGGAGAATGGCGTGAACCCGGGAGGCAGAGCTTGCAGTGAGCCGAGATTGGGCCACTGCACTCCAGCCTGGGTGACACAGCAAGACTCCATCTCAAAAAAAAAAAAAAAAGCAAATGCTCAGAAATTACAAATTTTATCATATTTGGTACTTTTTTTTTTTTTTTTTTTTTTTTTTTTTTTTTTTTGCTAAAACAAGACCATAGTATGTTTGCGTATATATAATTTAGCTATTTTTTTTTCCTCGCTGGCTATAGCAAAATACATCTTGACACATCAACTTACTTCTATACCTATTGCCACCTTCAATGGTCACATATTATTCCATCCTATGGATGCAACTGAAATTTATTTATAGGATCCATTCTCTGGGTTCTTTTTAAAATAAGTTCCGTGAAAACTAAAGTGCATGTATCTTTATTTCCTAAGGGCATCTTAGTATAATGGAATTGATGAGTAAAGAGCATACACATTTTTTAAATGTAGTACTTACCACCAAATTATCTATTTGAAAAGTAATCAGCAACTTAAACTTTTAAGTAGCAGTATAAAACATCCTCACAAATATTGTGGATAGAAAACTGTTTGATTCCTCTTTTAAATTCTTATACCAGAAATGAGAAGGATTTTTTCCTATATACATAAGTAACTTGTAGATCTGGGGAAAGGTACTTTGCCCACTTTTACAGTGTTTGATGATTTGATTTGAAAGAATTCCCTGTAAAATGAAGATGTACTTTTCATCGAATGTGTATTATAACTTTTCATCTAATGTATATATATAACTGATATATATAACATATATCTGGAATATATATGGTATACATATCAGTAATATCTATATCTTATCATATATAATGAACAATATAGGCTGGGTGTGTGGCTCACACCTGTAATCCCAGCATTTTGGGAGGCCGAGGCAGGCAGATCACTCGAGGTCAGGAGTTCGAGACCAGCCTGGCCAACATGGTGAAAGCCCCTCTCTACCAAAAATACAAAAATTAGCCAGGCTTGCTGGCACCTGCCTGTAATCCCAGCTACTTGGGAGGCTGAGGGAGGAGAATTGCTTGAATCCAGGAGGTGGAGGTTGCAGTGAGCCAGGATTGTGCCATTGGACACCAGCCTGGGCAAAGAAGCGAGACTCTGACTCAAAAAAAAAAAATAAAAGAATATAATGAATTCCCTATAAAATGAAAACATACTTTTCATCTGAAAAAAATATATATAATATATTAAATATTTTTCAAGTAAGCTCTCTTTTATTTTGTTAACTTTTTTTCTGAAACATAGTTTTAATTTTTAGTTTGCTAAATCAACCTTCAGAATGTCTGCTTACGAGGTCGTTCTTAGGAAGGCGTTTGTCAACATAAAATGTACCTGTAAAATAAGCATTTGTATTTTTCTTCTGGTACTTTACTCATTTGCACATGTAAACATTTCAGTCTGTATTCCATCAGGAACTCATGTTTGTGACATAAAATTTCATTAGTTTTCTTCAAACAACAGGCACTTTTTCATTAATAATTCATCCTTTCCTACTCATCAATCCTTACGTATATCTTACATAATTTCAATGATTCTGGGTTTCCTATTCTGTTCCATGCATCTGTCTTTTCAGCTGTTAGCAAACAATTAATTGTAGAAATTAATAGCACATTTTGCTATCTAGAGGAGCAAGTGTTTTTTTACTCCATTATGAGATTTAAAAAAATGTCATCACAGTAGTGAAAGACAGCAGGTGTCATACAAAAATGTTAAAACCTTGGTATTTTCATTCGGTCTATGTAAAACTGACAAACAGAGAAAGAGCTCACATTTTGAGAAAAATGTTCCTTTCCATTCAAAAACACAGAACCCACCTCCCACTTCCAAGTTGCTCTCTAAGAACCTTCAGTAAAGAAGCTACCTACACAGGTGGATACGGATGTAAAACGGACAGTTTTATCTGAGAACTTTTTGCCTACTGAAAATCACTCATGGTATTTTTGATAGGGGAATTAGTTCTCTCATTAGGCACCTCCTATAATGTATACAAACCATGTTTTAAAGGTGTTCCTTAAAAATAACAACACCGTATATGCTTAACTTTGTGAGTTAAATCACTCAAATTCTCCACCAATTGCTCCAGCCAGGGAATTATGTCGGATGGAAAACAGCTGAGGGTCCGCTTGGCTTCGCCCTCAGAGGGTGCCCGGCGCCCTCCAAGGCCCAGTCCCAGGGGCTGCGGGGAAGCCGGGCCTGGGGACCCCCTCCCACCCCGGACTGAGCCCCCGCTCCCCGCTACCTGTGCTGCTTGTCCAGGGCATCCAGGTCGCCGCTCCTGCGTGCCAGGCAGCGCTCCACTTCCGCGGCGTCGCCCTTGACAGCCGCCTTGTGGATCTTCTGCAGTTCGGAGTCCCGGATTCGGTACCCGGAACCGGTGTAGACGTGGTCTATGGAGCCCAGGACCGTCTGGCCCCTGCGGCTCCCGAAGCCGAAAAACTTCATGGTAGTGAATTCTTCTCAGACCCCCAACCACCGACCGGCTCTTGAATGGGGGCAGCTCCCTGTCACCTTTTCACCACCCCCCACCCGCCCCTGCCGACCCAGCCCCAAATCCAACCCCAAGTCCCGATCCAACCCCAAATCCGCGATCCAACCCCCAGTCTGCGATCCCAAGTCTATGATGTACTCCAAAATCCGAGATCCAGCCGGGTCCACCACAGCCTTCAGCAGCGACACTCGCAGCCTCCGACCTCTCAGACCCAGTGAGCCTCGCAAAGCCGTTGGGCGCGCGCCTGCACCGCGGTGGCCGCCCGGCTCCCGGAAGCCGCTCCCTGGCTGCGCGCGCCGGCAGGTGGGGCTGCAGCTCCAGGCGGGTGCCACTAGGCTCGCGGGTTCTCCTGGGCATCCCCGGGCGGCCCCAGGATCCTAGGCGGGCAGCCAGCCAGGCCTGAGGAGGAGGACTTGTATGGCCTTGCGGCCGCCCCGCTCCTCCTCCGCAGGGAGATCGGGTGCTGGCGAGGGCACTCAGAGGCCACCGGAGTGGCTTTGCAGATAGCCTGGCTTCACGCTGAGGCTCTGGCCCTGGAGTCTGTGTGGCTAGTGTCCGGTAGTGGAAAAGGCATGGAGAGTCAGGGGCTGCTCCTTCCTCCACCCGACTCTAGCCGCTGCCAGTGCCCGACTGCGCGGTTTGCAGCTGCAGATCTGGCAATGGCGTGGGATGGTGGAACTTCCCTTGGATGTCCTCAGGGTCGCCCGAGTGCACAGCCCACCTGGCCTCAGGGTCTGCTCCTCTTGGACATCTCTCCGGATCCTGGGCCCTGGCACTAAGCAATCTGTATCCACATGCATGAGACTGAGCGGCTGCTGGCTGGGCCGATCGCCTGACTTCGCTGCCTGGGCGTCTGGGCTCAGGATCCGCGCTGCTGGGGGCACGGGCCTGGTCTGGGGTGTCCAGTCACTTGCAGTGGCTCGTATGCCAGCGGGGACTGGAGGCCTGGTACCTGATGTCCTCAGGGTCATGTGCATCACCTGCCCACTGGAGGCTCTGCTCTGATTTGGTCTCCTCCAACAACACAGGGGCTGCCGGGGTGGGCTCTTCGTGGTAACTGGCATGGTATTAAGCAGCAGGTTCCCACCCTGGTGCCGCTGCTGTGCAGATTGCCTGACTTGGTCGCCCAGGCAGTGGCCCCAGGTCCGCGTGGCAGGTGTGCAGATAGGGTGAGGGGCACTGAGGGTCAGGGGGTTGCTCCGTCTTCTCTGCCCGTGTGCAACTTGCAGTTCTGCAGTTTTCTGCAACAGCTGAGGCGCTGGCGGGGGAAAGCAGAACTCCGCTGGATGGCGTCAGGGTTGCCGGCAGAGAGCACAGCCCGCCAGGCCTGAGGGTCCGCTCCTTTTCCCTTGCTCTGAAGCCTGACCCAGATGCTGAGCACTCTGCCTGGATGCGGATAGGGCTGACTGATCGATTGCAGAGCCGGTCATCTGGCTTTGCCACTGAGGCATCTGGCCCCAGGATCCGCGATGCTGAGGGTGGCCAGGCAGTTGCTGCCCACGTGCAGGTGGCAGCTGCAGCTTGGGCACCGACAGGGATTGGCGGGGCTGGTACCTGATGACCTCAGGGTCGCCAAGTGCACTGCCTGCCCAGCCCAGGGTCAGTTCCTTTTTGGCCTGCGCCAACAGCGCAGGGGCCATGGTGGCTCAGTTCTCTGTGGAAACTAGGATGGGGTGAGCTGCTAGTTCCCGTCCTTTGGCCGCCTGGCCAACTGTCAGACTTAGCCGCTGCCGCCCAGGCATCTGTCTCTAGGGTTGCAGTTACTTGGGTGGAAGTGGGGATCGGGGTGGGCGTGGAGCGTCACCAGTTGCCAGGCCAGCACTGCCTTTGCAACATATTCAGATGGTGGCGGCAGCTTGGCAAGAACTCAGACCCAGCCAACGCTCCCACCCAAGTGCCAGTTCCCGACTCTGATGCCTCCACCCACAGAGCCCTGTCCCCCAGTGATATCCGCTACTCCGTGTCCGCTGTGCCTAGGGATCCCAGGCGGTCTCAGCAACACAGAGCGAGAGGGAGGGGCCCGGGGAACCATGGCGGGTATGGGGGCCCTGCAGTGCTCAGGATTCCTGCAGAAACGCTGTGTGCTTGCTGCGCTGGAGCAGGAGCAGGAGGAGGTCAGGTCGCCCTCTAGAGTCTGGAGTCCGAGGAGTCTCCTTCTTTGGAGGCCAATTCTGTTGCTGCAACCTCTGCCGCCACCAGCAGGGCAGCCGCTGATAGAGCCCCTAACCTACCGCCCGCTGTTGGCCCCGGATAGAGCCCCTAACACCCTCCCCTCCTGACCTGGTGATCTGCCCGCCTCGGTCTCCCAAAGTGCTGGAATTACAGGCGTGAGCCACCACACCCAGCCTCTTCTAAGAGTTTTATAGTCTTCCCTTTTACACTTAGGTCTAGGATCCACGAAAGTCAATTTTTGAGCATGACGTGAAGTCAGGTCCAGCCACAGTCTTTTGCATGCGGCTACCCTGTTGGCTCAGCACCATTTGTTGAAATGATTGCTTTCAACAATCGTGGAATTGTCTTGGCACCTTTGTTGAAAATTAATTGACTGTAAATATGAGGGCTTATTTCTGGACTCTCAATTCTATTCCATTGATCTATAGGTCTATTCTTGTTTAGTACCTCACTGTCTTGATTTTGTAGCTTAGTATTTTAACAGCAAGTTTGGAATCAAGAAATGTGAATTCTGCAACTTTGTTTTTCCTTTTCAATATTGTTTTGAGTATTCTTGGCCCCTTTGAATCTCCATATGAATTTTAGGATCGGCTAGTCAATTTCTGCAAAAAAAAAAAAAAAAAAAAAAAAAAAAAAAAAAAAAAAAAGCTGAGAATTTTGATAGGAATTGTGTTAGGTCTATAGATCAATTTGGGGTATATTGTCATTTCAACAATAGTAAGTCTTTTGTTTCATGAACATGGGATGTCTTTCCACTTATTTAGGTCTTCTTTCATTTCTTTCAAAAAAAATCTAGGTTTTAGAATGTAAGTTTTGGAGTTTTTAATTAAATTTATTCCTAAGCATTTTATTATGTTGGTGATATTGTAAGTAGAATTTTTAAAAACTTCCCTTTGAGATTGTTCATTGCTAATATGGAAATACTTTTTTGTGTGTTTTTATATATTGACCTGTATCCTGTAACCTTGTTGAACTATTTTGTTAGTTCTACCAGCTTTTTTTTTTTTTTTTTTTTTTTTTTTTTAGTGGATTCCTTAGGATTTCCTATATACAAGATCCTGTTATTGGCAAATAGGGGTGTTTTTACTACTTCTTTTCTGATCTGGATGCCTTCTATTTTTCTTTTCCTGTCTAATTGCCCTGGCTAGGGCCTCCAGTACAATGTCCAACAGAGTGGCAAGAATGGACCCCCGCTGTCTTGTTCCTGATCTTTCATCATCAAATATCATGCTTGCTGTGTGATTTTTGTGTCTTTCATCAGGTGAGGGACACTCCCTTATATTCCTAGTTTGTTGTGCATTTTTATCATGAACAGGTGAATTTTGTCAAATACTTTTCTGTATCTATTGGAGGATCAGATGGTTTTTGTCCTTTGTTCTCTTAATATGTTGCATTACATCAATTGATTTTTGAATGTGAAACCAACCTCACATTCTTGGGATAAATCCCATTGATCATGGTGTGTAATCTCTTTCCTATGTTGTTGGATTTGATTTGCCAGCATTTTGTTGAGGATTTTTTTTTTTTTTTTTGTATCTGTATTTGTAAGAATTATTGGTCTGTAGTTTTCCTATATCTCTTTCTGCTTTTGTCATCAGAGTAATGCTGGCCTCCTAGAGTGATTTGGCAAGTATTTCCTATTGATATTTTTTGGAAGAGTTTGGGAAAAACTGGTATTAGTTCTTCTTTGACTGTTTGGTAAAATTCATCAGGGAAGCCATCTGGACCTGGGATTGTGGACAATTTTTCAATTATGAATTAAATCTCTTTTTTGTTTTAGTTCTATTAAGATTTGTGATGTCTTCATTCTGTTTCAGTAATTTGTGTGTTTCTAGGAATTTGTCCATTTCGTGTCTAGTCTGTTGGCATGTGGTTGTTCATAGAGTTCCCTCAGAATCCCTTTTATTTCTCTAGGGTAGGTATGATATCCTCTCTTTCACTCCTGATTTTAGCACTTTGAGTCCTCTCATTTTCTCTGTCACTCTAACTAGATGTTTGCCAATTTTGTTGATCTTTTCAAAACATCAACTTTTGTTTTGCTGTTTTTTTTTCTATTGTTATTTATTTCTGTTCTAACATTTCATTCCTTCTACTTGCTTTGGGTTTAATTTGCCCTTTTTCTGGCTTCTCAAAGTAGAAGATCGGGCTATTGATTTGAGATCTTTTTTATAATACAAGCACGTAGAAGCAGAAATTTCCCTGTAAGCATCGCTTTAGCTGCATCCCATAAGTGATTGTGTGTTGTGCTTTCATTTTCACTTCATTCAGTAGCTTCTAATTCCCTTTGTGATTCTTTTCTTTGATCCATTCGTTCTTTAGCAATGTGTTGTTTAATTTCCACTTACTTGTGAATTTTCCAATTTTTCTTCTGCTACTGATTTCTAATTTAATTACATCACGGTCAGAGAATATCCTTTGTATGATTTCAAACTTTTTGAATTTATTGAGCCTTGTTTTGTGGCTTAGCATATATTCTATCCTGGGAAGCATTCCCTGTGCTTGAGAAGCACGTGTCATAGTGTGTACCTGAGCTGGGAAGGGCTTGGTGCGGACTAGAACAGAGGGAGGGGAGGCTCAGTACAGGTGTGCTGGAAAGAGCCCCCATTCTCCACGTTCTTGGGAGGAAGCACACCCCAAAGGCCCCCGCAGCATTTCCACCTCCCTGGAGCTTTTCTGATCAAGAAGGAGTGTCTGGCCTGCAGAGGGGCCACCGCTGTGTTTGACGTGTCCTACTTTTGGAAGTTGTACCTGGTGGGGCTGGATACAAGGAAAGCTGCCGACAGGCTCTTCTCCGCAGATGTCAGCCGACCCCCAGGTATGGAGCCTGGGTTGGGGGGAATGTTCTCTGTCTCTCCATGGGCACAGCCGCAGGCACTGAGATGACCTGGCAAGTCATCCTGTCCCCTCGGGCACCTGAGCACACTGCTCCTTGCCCTCACCTGGCCTTGGGCCCCCCTCTCTGGCCCCCTTTGCCCCATCCCAGGCCCCAGGCCCTCATTACTTTCCTCCACCTCTCTCTCCCACCTTCCTTCTCCTCCTCACCTCTGCCTTCCTCTCTACTCTATTCCAGAAAGGATATGTGGCAGCTGGCCCTCAGCCACCTCTCTCCTGGGACTGGGGGGCCCAGTTGCCCCCATGCTCTCACAGGTGGGATTGCCAGAATTAAATAGAAACACAGGATGCTCAGCTACTTTTGAATTTTGAATACATAATGACTCCTTTTTAATATAAGTATGTCCCAAGCCATATTTGGGACATACTTGGGATCTTCATCTGCCTTTTTGTCACCCACCCACCCAAAAGCTTACGCATCCCCATCTTCATGAGTGTCCAAGGCTGCCAGAACAGAGGATCACAGACCCGGTGGCTTAAAACAACAGCAATTTGTTGTCATGGTTCTGGAAGCTGGAGGTCAAAATGAGGGTGTCTGCATCTGACACTCTGCAGAGGACCCCTCCTTGCTCTTCCAGCTGCTGGTGGCGGCCAGGAATCTTGGCCTTCCTTGGCGTGCAACTGCATCACTGTAGTCTCTGTCTCTGTCACATGGCCTTATCCAGGTGTTCTTTGTCTCTCTCTTTTTTATTTGTTTATTCATTTTTGAGATGGAGTCTAACTCTATCGCTCAGGCTGGAGTGCAATGGCACGATCTTGGCTCACTGCAACCTCTGCCTCCTGGGTCCAAGTGATTCTCTTGTCTCAGCCTCCAGAGTAGCTGGGATTACAGGCATCCACCACCATGCCCGGCTAATTTTTGCATTTTTAGTAGAGATGGGGTTTCACCAGGCTGGTCTCAAACTCCTGACCTCAGGTGATCCACCCACCTTGGCCTCCCAAAGTGTTGAGATTACAGATGTGTGACACCACGCCCAGCCGTGTTCTCCTCTTATAAGGACAGCAGTCAGATTAGATGAGGACCCACACTAACGACCTCACTTTAACCTGATCACATCTGCAACGACCCCATTTCCAATTAAGATCACATTCCCAGTCCTGGAGTGAGGACTTTCACATATATTTTGTGGGGATCACAATTCAACACCTAACATCATCTCTCCAGTCAGCCAACCAACAAACCCACTTCCCAGACTCCTAGGCACCTGCTGCTCACCTCCCATTAATCCAGCCACCCACTTAGTCTTCCATCCACCCATCCACCAGCCCACACATCCCTGTTTCTCCATACATCTGTTCTGCCTTCTACTCACCCACTCCCATCCTCCCATCCATCTGCCCACCTTCCCATCTGTCCATCCATCCTCCATCCACAAAGTAATTTATGCCACAGACATTTATGGAGTCTTCTCCAGTACCAGGCACAGTGCTAGGAGCCCCAGAATGAATGGGGGACATGAATCCTGTCCCTAGAAACTTCTCAGCATGGTGGTGGATGGGTGGGAGTGGCCAGTGCCAAGGCATTTCAAGAACAAAGAAGCTTCCTTCTCGCAAGGATGATGGTGATGGGATGTCCCACCCATGGCCAGTCCTCTCTGGTTCATTCATCTGAAATGGCATCCCTGGGCTGAGGGGCTCTCCAGGTCACCTCCCAGTAGGGCATCCTGTCTGGGGGTTATCCAGCCTCTGTGACAAGCAGCTGCCCTTGTGAGCAGCCCTGGGGAAACTGAGGCAGCACAGACCCGGCTGGGGCCTCAGCACAGATCCGGCTTTCTTCTCCCTCTCACAGGCTCCACCGTGTACACTTGCATGCTCAACCACTGTGGGGGCACCGAGAGTGGCCTGTCAGCTGCCTGGCACCCACTCACCAGACCTCCCTGCTGGCCCCTGCCTTTGAAGTTATGGGATGCCTCTATGTGCACGGTGCTGTGACTGCGACCTGCTCTGTGGACTGATGGTTGTGGACAGGGCGGGATGGACGGGATGGGCTGCTGACGGCAGCTCTGTCATTAGCTGTTGTGCCCACTGTGGTCAGGGCTGGGAGATTAGAGATCTCGTTTCAGGCTAACTGCGGGCTTTGTTCAGGTGGCACTGCTGGAGCTCCCAGTACTCAGTGATTGCATCTTTGCACCTGTCCACACTGCTGCATTTTGGAGAGGCTGCAGCGTGGACATGCTCAGCTCGGTTGCCCAGAACAGAGCGTGCCAACGATAGGCCGTGCCTCCCACTCAGAGCAGTCAGCTCCTTTCTGCCACTGACATCCTTGCTGGGATGGCTTCTCAGCCCATGTGACCCCCTAGTCTGAGGCATTGGCAGGCCCTTAGAAGATGTCCGGCTTGAGGCTCACACTGATGCCTGATTGCCCTCTGCAGTCCCTCCATGTCTGCTTCCATGTCCTCCGTGACAGGTAGCTCAGTGCCCTCAGTGACCGGTAGCTCAGTGCCCTCATGCCTTGTTTGCTCAGCCCCGACTGTTACATAGAGCCAGGACCTGCCTCCTGTCCCTTCGGCTCCCTGATCCTGTCCCTGGGTTCACACAGAAGCCATCTGATCTCTCGTCCTGTAACCCATCCCCACCAGGGATGAAGAAGCGGAGAGGGAAACATTCTCTCCAGGAAGGGGCATTGCGGCCTCTGGGATGGGACTTGCACAGGGGAAGGTGCTGACTGTACAGCTCTTTGTGTTGCCCCCAGGGTGGAGGCACTGTCAGGGGTGAGGGCCCAGCTCATTCAGAAAACCTGGCATCTCCTGGTTCTTGATCTGACTGTGCTGCTGGCAAATGTAGTTGTTTTCTCACTGGGACACGGCCAGTGTCAAGCCCCAGTTTGGGTACTGGGGGAAAGAGGCAAGGGGAGAAAGGGCTCACTCATGATCAGCTCATGACCCGCACCTTCAGCAGCAGTCCTTGAGCACCGACTGTGTGTCAGGCTCGGTTTGAGGCAGGGAGGACCCCGCAATGAACCAAACACAGAAGGTTCTGGCCCATGTGGAGTTTCTATCTCTGGTGGGAGAAAACAAGATTAAAAAAATGAAAGAAGTGGAAGGTGTAGGATGTTAAATGGGTCAAGAGGAAAAATGACCAGAGGGAGTGGGATATTGGGGAACCTCTGGGGTGCTGCCGAAAACAGGGAATAGTGAGGTGAGCCCTTTAGCCTCGAGGCTGGTGGCGGAGATGAGCTGTGAGCATGAGTGAGGGGTCCTGTGGGGTGTGCAGATCTCGCCTACTGCCTCCCTCCTGCCGTTGGTGATGTGGAGGCTGAGAGAGCCATGGGATGAGCCTGAGCGCGTGTGCTTCCTGGATCTGTGAGCTCATTCATTCACTAATTTCCTCGACAGTCATTGTGGAGCCTGTACTGTGTGGCAGCGCCAGGGCAGCCAGAGCCGGGAGCAGTTGAAAGAGGCTGGTGGGGCTTCAGGGACTCCACAGTGGGCTGTATGTGCAGATGGGTGCAGGAAGGGCCCTGTAACACCTGGAGGGGGACACACAAGGGGATGGGAAAGAGCTTGTTAGGGAAGGCCATGCAATGGCGCTGAGCTTGGATGAGCAAGGCTTCCTGGAGGAGATGGCTAGCCTGAGCTTGGAAGAATGGGTAGGAGCTGCTGGCTACAAGGGTGTGGAGGTGAGAACCAGTGTGACCTGCCCATCGCTGGTCCTCTCTGGGCCATTCAGCTGAAATGGCATCCCTGAGCTGAGAGGAGTGATGGCCGTAAGGAGCTGGGTATCAGCCCCCAGGAGAGGGGTGGCCCAGGCACAGCCCATAGCCACAGACTTAGTGAGTCTAGCTAGGGAGACAGCAGAGGGGCCAAAATGAAGTCACAGGTCACCAAAATCCTGGCCAGGTCCTGCCACTGCCTGGCTCAGTGACCTGCCTCCCTGAGCCTCAGTTTCCCTTGGCTGGGGAATGAGGACCTTGCTCATCCCCCCTCATAAAGGAAGCTGTCAGGAAAGTGCTTTGAACACTGAGCCATCTCCCAGTGGTGCACAATTAGCTTTCCAGAGGATTCTGGTGGATTCCTAGAACTGAGGGCTGGAGATTGGCGGTGCTGGCTGCTGGAAAGGTTTGCACTTGGTGGGTGTGGGGTTAGCGCAGTGAGTCACATCCCCCAGGGCTCTGCAGGTCTTGGGGACACCACTCAACAGGATAAAACCACAATGTGGGCTTTGCTTTACTTTCAGGCTTCAAAACTGCACTATTTGAGTTATGAATATGCATGGACATTAAATATGCATGTATTGAATATGTGTGCTACCTACCCATGCTACATCAGATCACCATGAAGTTGAGAGAATGTGATGATTTACATGTGATCAAGGTGGCATACAAAGCAGCTGTCAATCTTAAAAGTAATTTTAAATGATCTTCATTGATCTTTTTGTAAGATTACAAAAGGACACATGCTCCTAGGATCCATTCCAATGATACTGAAAAGCACAAAATAAGGTGCACAGCCCACAGCTCCCCACTACACCCAGTGCCGATGGTGCAAGCCCCCGGGCCACCCTGCCTTCTCACTGCTCTCTGCCATGTCGGCTTTGCAGGCCATGCCTGGACCTGGGCTGACTGGCCTCTGGCCTCAGGACTGGCAATTTGTTTTCAGGGAAGTTGATCATGGATGGTCAGGGCCATAGGAGTCCAGGTCCATCAGCTGCCATCTCCCTGGGCACCAGACAGCCTCAGTAGCTCCCATGCCCTCCTGGGAGAGGCCTGAGATGGCTGCAGACTGGTGGGGCCACCCAGGAGCCAGGGGCCTGAGAGTCACTGTGTGTGTGTATGTGTGTGTGCGTATGTGTGTGTGTGTGTGTGTGTGTGTCAGAGTGTGTGTGTGTGTGTGTGTGCTGGGGAAAGTGAAGTGAGGTGGAGTGTGTGTCTGGCACTGGGCTGAGGACGCCATCCAGAAATGGCCCCAGCCTAGGAGTCGGGGAACCCTTGCGGACTGGCTTGTCTCTTTGCCTTCATTCTCCATTGTGCTCACAGTGTCAAGAGGAGGAAGGGAGGAAGCAGCCTGGCTGGGGCCTGCCCAGGGTCCTGAGAGGTCTCTCGTCCAAGGGATGCTCCCAATAGCCCTGTGGGGTCAGATCTTGTGGGTCTGCCCCTTTTACAGAGGAGAAAATGGGGGCTCAGAGAGGTGAGAAGTGAGCCTGGTGAACCACAGAACTGCATCGGGGCCAGGCTGGCCTAGGCCTGTGTGTTCCCAAGACACTGTCCTCCCAGGGTGGGGGCATCCCTGTGAGGAGGGCGCAGAGGGGTGGGTGGTAGGGGTTGAGAAACAGGTCCTTCTCCTAACTCCCATGGTTCAGAGGATACTCTGTGCAGATCACGGATGTGGGGGACCGAGGGAGGGACAGATATGGTCCCTGAGCACTGTGAAGGCACAGGCCCCTGAGAGGGAATTTGTTTTCTCAGCCTGGAGACCCTTGGGCCACCTGCTCTGTCCCTGCCTCCCAGGCCCTGACATCCTACTGTATGTTCAGGGGACGGTGACTACCTGGCCGTGGGCAGGGCCGTGGCCCAGCACAACTGATCTCACATCACCACCATGCTGCAGGGCCAGAAGTTCCGGTGCTACCTCATCGACAGCTCCGAGGACCTGGGCATGGTCAGCATCCAGGGCCCAGCCAGGTGAGAGAGGACTGGTAGCCTGCCCCTGGGCACAGCTGCTCCCTGGACCCAGGCCCTCCAACTGGCCCTTGGGCAGAACCATCTGTCCAGAATGGGACATTCTGAAGAGTTAAGCACAGTGGTATACCAGAGATGCCACTCTGAATAAATAATCTTCAAAGCACTGGAATGCAGATAAGCCCACAGCATGAGTCAGACTGAACTTTATAGCTGTTCAGTCACCGAGGACCCCAGGATCCCAGAGGGGAGGGCAGTCTGCATCACCAATGCAGTCTAAGAACTACCGTCCACCATCCCGAAATGGGCAGAACCAGGTTGGCCCTGCTACGTAGGCAGAATAATATCCTACACCGAGGTGTCCCCAGCTCCGCCCTAAACACCCCTCATGACAAGGTCTCCACATGGCTTATCCATGCATTCATTCATTCTGTAAACACCTGCCAGGCTGTTTTCCCCACCCACGAGAAGCCAGGATCCAGGGAGACCCTGGATGCTGGCTCATGTGCACAGCCACAGAAGGGTCATATTTTGAGAAATAACATATAAAATAAAAATTAGCATATTCATTCCATAAATATCTATATATAAAATATTAATAGTCTGCATATTTTCATATACTTAAAGTATACCTTGACTACTTCAAAGTAATTGTGAGAACCAATACTGTAAGTATAATTACTATGTCATTTTATATGGATCAAGAAACCAAGGCCAAGAGATTAAGTAAATTATTCATGGTTATAAGTTTGAACCCATTTAATCTTTCAGGTTCATATTCTTAACCATTGAGCAATTGATACTACATTTAAATATCATTATAATATATATCTAGTAAATTATAATATTAATATATATCAAAATCAATATTTAGGTATTTTTTAAGTAATTGTAGTGTTTACTATTTCACGCACAATGTATGTAATAATTACAGAAATCTGTGTAACTTGCAAAAGATTTATAATTATTTTCAAAATACACATTAGAAACTATAAAAGGTCGTCACATAAATATGCAATGAGACCTTCCCAACAGTGCTCTTTCTTAGTTTACAAATAAAAATTAAAGCAAGTTGTGTGATTTCTCTGAATCCTGTTGCTGATGTTGAACACTCAGCATTGAGGCACAGATTCATTTAGAAGACATTAATAAAAGTTAACCTTTTATCTTTTGAATTTCTTGTTACATTATCAAAAACAGTTTTAAGCCAACATTAATTTTCATAGGTTTTCTATTTATAGCTAATTGATTATCTAATATTAAGTAGTATGAACCAAGTAGGAAATTAAATCCTATTTTATGTGCCTGAAAGGTCAGTAAACAATGGAATAAATGAAAACATGAGAAAATAACAATTATTGGCTATTTTAATATATATCTTATTGTTCTTATTAAACATTTTAAAACTTACATATTCTATGATGTATTCTAAAATGTTGTTTTAGATGGATTTCAGTCTAACCCAGAGGTAGCTTGTGCAACAGAATAAAAATTGTACATAGTAATTTAAACAATAGAAATAATCTGTCATTGGTTATTTTGTATGCATAGTTCAAGTCTTTTATGATTATAGTTAATATCCTAAGATATAGGACCAAAATTAAGGTATGTAAGTTTAACTTTTGACCTACAGCTTTGAATGTTATATCAAGTCATTATTGAATAAGCATGTTATTATAAGCACTATATAACATTAATTTGGTTTTATATTTAAATTTTACCATGTGGAAAATTAAACTTTAGAGTTGAAGAAACTTGAATAAATTGAATGTAGATTTTTTTAAAGCCAATATGAGGCTTAAATCATATGCTAATCTTTTTATATAAAAATTAATTGAGTTTTACATTTATAATTGAAAGTCACCCTGTGATCTTAGGCCCTTCAGGTCATGAAAATATTCATTAAATTTTTTTTATTAATCCATCAACAAAACTTAAGATTAATTGGGCTAGAAAATTAAAAGGGTCAGGGAAAGTTGAAAGCATGAAGCAACAATAGAAATCATTGTTATTGTATGCTCAATGCACTTTCCCAGAGTTTGAATGCAGAGAGATGGTGAAAAGTGATCAATTATAATTTAAGTACAAGAAGCATTGGAAATGACAGGCATAAAAAGACACATCTGGGTTTCTACTTTGCTTTCTACAGACAGCTATGCACATATGAATACCATGAAATACCACTCAGCTATAAAAAGTAAAATATTTCTGATGTATGCAACAACCTGGATAAATCTCTACAAAATTATACTGAGTAAAAAATATCACTAACATAAGAGTACATACTGTATAGGTCCATTTATATGACAGTCTGGAAATGACATAATTATAGAAACAGAAAAGAGAACACATGTTGCCAGAGGTTAAAGGCAAGAATAATGAATGGAGAGGCTGGAAAGGATGCAGACCTGGCTATAATGCAAATGAAGCATTATTGCTTGAAGATAATTAATATATATGATATTATTTATGATATATTTCAAAAGTTGCTTTCCTTGGAATTTTGATATATTTCAAAATGATACATTTCAAAGGTTGCTTTCCTTGGAATTTTAAAATCTCTGTTTCTGTAACTTTCCATACCTTAGGTCGGTATTATGGATTGCATAAAAATAATAGAATTGATTTATTTTTAAGGAAAAAAATTATAACAACAACTAAAATTTTCATGATTGTTATAGCTTTATCCAGTCGTGACAAGTATTCAATTAAATCCAACAATATCAGTTATTTAGAAGTTATAATACTCCTCATCTATATAATCCCGAAATAGTGGTACCTCCCGACATATTTATAACTTCAAGGTAGAGCAGCTGTTTATTTCCTTTGAGCAAGATAACCACATGCTTGTCTGTCATGGATAAATATATTTACAACTCTAATTACTTTTGAGAAAACCATGTTTAACAACACAGCAACATTTGGTGGCAAATATTGTTTAGTACTTCTAAGCACAGAAAATGGCTTTTCATCCACCCCTTTAAAATGCAGTGTTTTTATGGACAAACATTTACTTGAATATCACAGAAATCATGTGAGCGAAATAGAAAAATGTGGTAACCTCAGATACTAATTTTGACAAGAGGAAATGTGTTCCAAGACTGTCATCAGAATAAGTGACTGTTTTCAGCAGTAACAGAAATTTCAAGCATCAAAAGTGACTGTAGCAGAAAGCGGAGGATATCCTTAGGCTGCCTAAGTTTTTGTATCTGCACTGGACTTTCAACATGGCCAGAGGTAGCATTATATTCTGTCACTTAGGGCAGCAGTAGAGGAATTGGAGGGCCCCAAACGGATCACACGTAGGTTCCCTCTCCAGCAACCAGGAAGAAGCAAAGAGGACCAATCCTTTGGAACCAGAAAACCACTTTGTGTAAATATTGCACATATGGTGGGGGGAGTTGTAGAGATGCATGATAGAAAAGCTGGTCTTCCTGATTTTCTTGAAGGGTAAAGCTTACCTTTTATTTTGGCACAGTAATGATTGGTTTAAAGAAAATTGAACAAGAACACTTTATGTGTGTGTACACATGTATAGATCAAGTCTGTAGTATACGTGACCATGCATAATGCATATTAACCTATACACACATGTGCATGTTTTTATAATATGAATTCCAGTTTAATACACCAATTATTAAAAATGTTTATTATTTTAATGTGATACAACTATATTATCAAATTTTCCATTTTGATTACCTTATTGAAACTGACTCAAATGTACGGTAATACAGAGGACCAAGATGATGACTCATTTATTTTTTAAGGGTCAAGATACTTTATTTTAAGTACAAAGGCATTTTCATGATCTGTAAACGTGTGTATTTGTGCAGTCATATAAAAATTTCAGCCGGGTGCGGTGGCTCACGCCTGTAATCCCAGCACTTCGGGAGGCCGAGGTGGGCGGATCACGAGGTCAGGAGATCGAGACCATCCTGGCTAACACAGTGAAACTCCGTCTTTTTTATTTTATTAAAAAATAAAAAAAAATTAGCCGGGCGTGGCAGGCTCCTGTAGTTCCCAGCTACTCGGGAGGCTGAGGCAGGAGAATGGCGTGAACCCGGGAGGCGGAGCTTGTAGTGAGCGGAGATTGCGCCACTGCACTCCAGCCTGGGGACAGAGCGAGACTCCCTCTCAAAAAGAAAAGAAAAGAAAAGAAAAAAGAAAAATTTCAGAGGTATTCCCATGCCAAATCTCAAAGAGTATATGCATCCATGATAAAGAAAATAAATCTATACTTTTCAGCAGATGGTCCTGTAATGTACGTATCAGTCCTCTAATTTCCTTGCAGTTTGATGACTCATTTTACATCATAAGAAACCTGTTAGTATTCTCTAATTATAACACTGTTTTTACTGTAATTCTCACTTGTCTCTATCAGTCGGTTTTCTTCATCATTGCAGAGATGGAAATTTCTGTGGGGACTAGGGCTGATGTAATCAGATGTCGATGAAATGCCCGTAAGACTCTTTTATACAGGCAGCATCATACATCCTTCCTCTTTCACCACGTGTCATCCCCATCATGAAATGAAACTTCCATAACTGACTTATGTCTCAAACTCTTCTCTGATGTCTGGCCCTCCTTACATTAGAACAATTCCTGAATTTCATCACCGACCACCATCAATTATTATTATTATTTTTTTGCTGTCCTCTTGCTCTCTCAGCATAGTATGAATTTCTTTGCAGCATCCATGAGTGAAGGATGTTCCTTTATCTATATTTTTTCTTATCAAGTAGTAAGACCAAGAAAGTGGTTAGTATGCTTCTAGTTGACCCATGGGTGTTGAAAACCATTTTTTCAACTACATTTAACTATCTTCAAGCAATAACGTTTCATTTGCATTATAGCCAGGTCTGCATCCTTTCCAACCTCCCCATTCATTATTCTTGCCTTTAACCTCTGACGACAAGTGCTCTCTTTTCTGTTTCTATAATTATGTCGTTTCAAGACTGTCATATAAATGGAACTATACAGTATGTAATCTTATGTTAGTGACATTTTTTACTCAGTATAATTTTGTAGAGATTTATCCAGGTTGTTGCATATATCAGAAATATTTTACTTTTTATAGCTGAGTAGTATATCATGGTATTCATATATGCATAGTTTAACATCAACTTTTAAGGAAACAATCATTTTCCTCTTTAATTCAATCAGACAATTACCTGTAACACACAGGCCTAGTCCTGCTTTTAACAACTCTGAAATCTTGAGTTCTAATATCCTTCTCTCTCATCATTATTCCCTATTCATCAACCTTATCCCACCTGTTCTTTCATAAAAACTTCACCTGGCCGGGCGCGGTGGCTCAAGCCTGTAATCCCAGCACTTTGGGAGGCCGAGACGGGCGGATCACGAGGTCAGGAGATCGAGACCATCCTGGCGAACACGGTGAAACCCCATCTCTACTAAAAATACATAAAAAACTAGCCGGGCGAGGTGGCGGCGCCTGTAGTCCCAGCTACTCGGGAGGCTGAGGCAGGAGAATGGCGTAAACCCGGGAGGCGGAGCTTGCAGTGAGCTGAGATCCGGCCACTGCACTCCAGCCTGGGCGACAGAGCGAGACTCCGTCTCAAAAAAAAAAAAAAAAAAAAAAAAAACTTCACCTGTACTTCAAATTCTAGCACCATAAACATTATTTTGTTCAATATCAATTTTTTATTTTCCTGGAGTCATGAATTTGCCTATTCGGCTAGTTTTTCACATTTTAGATGACTTATTCCAGGCATACTTATTTCCCTTGCCCGGTCCAACATCCAAAACTTGCTCAATCATGTCTCCAGGCACACTCCTGAGTGAAGTTTTTAAGTTTGGTCAGTT
The DNA here is from genome assembly GCF_024542745.1 of Macaca thibetana thibetana. NCBI lineage: Eukaryota > Metazoa > Chordata > Mammalia > Primates > Cercopithecidae > Macaca > Macaca thibetana. The sequence continues at coordinate 8,514 of NW_026089006.1, read as the reverse complement.
TATTATCCATGCACATTTTTCAGTCTGTTCTTTACATTTCTCACAAAAACAATTCCAACCCTGAATTAATTTTGGCTACACTCATCAAATGACATTGCCTTTAATTTTCGTACTAAAAATACTATTAATCATTTCTGCGAAATAGTTTACAAATGTAAATAGGTGGTGAGATATCAAATTTTGTGTTCTTTCTCCAACTTTTGCAACTAGAAACTTAATCAATTATTTTTTGCTATGCTAGTGTTTCCCTTTACAAGTCTCTTCTTGAAATTATTGCCATGAAAATTAAACTTCAAAAACCAACATTAGTGAGTAGAAACACAGTTATTCAAAGTCATCTGAAAGAGGCAGAATGTCACCTGCTGGGCTAAACTTAAGTGAAACGTAATTGAATGTATTAATAAATGTCATAAGGAGTGATACCCTGAAATTTGGAAAGGGTTGGTTACTCATGAAAGAAGAACAAAAGGCAAATCTCAGCCATAATCATTAGCAATAGCCAACTAAATTCTTCAAGTATTATAAACCCATCTGCAAAACGCTCTGACCACTTTAAGCCCTTTTGATTATAATTTGGCCTCCTCAAAAGATATGTAAGCAAGAGAAAATTGCAATAGACATTATGACAAAAAGATGTGTTATCCATGTAATAGTTATATTTTTACTAAAAGTAAACAGCTTAGAACTCTAGATACATATGGATTTTTCTTTTAGTTGCATTCAGTATGCTATCCCTCTGAAGGGGATCCAGCCTTATTGTGTTGATAAAGTCTTGTTTAGGAATTTTCTATTGCAAGCTCTGGGTTTTGCAATTTTAGTAAAGAATATCTCTCTCTCTCTCTCTCTCTCTCTCTCTCTCTCTGTGTGTGTGTGTGTGTGTGTGTGTGTGTATGTATGTATGTATTAGGAGGTATGCTTCTTATATATTTTACTATGGTTTGAGCCTTTCCTCCGATCTTCTTAAAATACTTAAGCCACCCTTGCTATAGCAGATGAAGTCACATCCTACCTCCATGAGAAAACAGAAGCCATCTGAAAATAACTTTATTAAGTTCTTGCATTCTAAGAAACTTAATATGTCAAACTCTATTTTTGTCTTCTATATCAAAGGAAAAAAATGTCAACCCACTTCTATCCAAAGCTGTAAATGTTACTGTCAGTTTTGTGCACAGAAGATCCTCTCAGATTCCCTTTCCTTTTTGTGCTCTTGTCCCACAGAAGCTTTACTCTTAACGTGGGCCCCTGAAACCATGGACTACTCAAAGTGCTCTCTCCTGGGATTTTATGCCTTCTCAGGGTAGCCTCTAGCCAATGACTTACAGGAGTGTGACCGTCCAGTCACCTTTCCAGAGGTAAAAGATATTCTGCTGTGTAATTTTCATTTTTGAGTTTCTTGCAGAATTAGGATGAGGCTGCAACTTCACTTGAAATCACAACCTTGTTGGACTTTTCTCCTGTCTTGCTTTTTTTACTCCCTGTACTGTTTCTCTAACAACATTTCCTTAATGAATCACTTGTGCATAAATCCTTATCCTAGCTTCTTGCTTCCAGAGAATCTGACCTCAGGTAAAAGCTAATTACAACTACCACCTGCATTTGGTGTCATAGTCCCTGTTGTATTACACAGAAAATTAATAAAATTCCTAGTATGCTTATTTCATTAACATTTCTCTTTCTCTGAACTTGTTCTTTGATCCACCAAATAATCACATAACTTTCTTCTTTTCTTTATATTTGTGTCTCTGGAAACAGTAGTCTATGCTCATTTTTCCAGCTTATCACCTCTTCTTTACTATTTAAATTTAGGTTGTGTTTTTCTTCATTAAAATTATTTCACTAAGGTTAGCAAAAGCCTCCTAATTCACAAAACCTACAAGCTTTTTTGCAACATAAAACATTTTTATCCATTCTTTTCATTTTTTCAACTATTCCTTCCTTGACATTAAGATACCAGTATAATCATTTATGCCTTCATATTACACATGTTTACTGGTGTGTTTTATTGAATGTCAGATACCAAACAAATAAATAAGGGAGAATTGAGATAGTAATAATACACACAGTGTGACATGAAAGCAAATAATAAAGAAACATAACCTACTCTGTTAGAACAAGGTAATTTTTTTCTGAAAGATACGATGTTTGGGCTGACTCCTGTATGATTTTAGTGACTTAACTTGTGACATATTTTCCTACACCTACAATCTCAGGTCTTGAGACCATTAACTACCTAAACAGGACAAGTAAAATTTGGAGTAGACAGAATTATCTTCACCTAAGTCCAGGCTAACATTAGTGTTACCTCAGTGATGAGAAATGACTCCTTCCACCTGGTGTGCATGCAGCTTCTGATCTTAGTATGTTTTTATTTTTTCTCTGCCCATGGAAGCCACTAGCTCTGTGACTTATTCATGCAATCCAGATGCCCTGATGACCTAGATGCTTTAAATGCCTACATAGCAACTCTGTACCGGTCCTAGCTTCTTAGCAAGGCTTCCAATTGCTATCCTTATCTGTCATAACAATTGAGCAGAAAAGAATTCTACGAAAGCTGAGCTAAGATCTTGTGTCAGTGTAAGACTTACAGATAGTGACTTCTAAATCCTGTCAACCGAGGCTAAATCTCTTCTCTGAAATGCTAGAACTGGGAAATGCAAAAGGGAGCAGAGAGAAACATTTGATTAAAAAACTCCACAAATGCAGGTTAAAATTGTAGCCCAGGGAGATACAAAAATCTATTCCTGAATTCATAAGTAAGTGGTAGAAGCCCTTACACAGAAAGCATTGGAGAAAAACAATTTTATTTAAATTGTTGAATCTCTATATGTGAAGTCTCAACTTTGAAAAACAGAATACTGTTCATTTAATCGTAATGGCATTGCTAGAAGACAGCGACCACCCCAGCTCAGCTTTGTGAACAAGAATAATGCAGGGCAGCTGAAACTTCAGGATGAAAAAGAGATATCTATACTATATGAGACACGAATAGAGAAACTGTGTTTAACCTTATCTAAGCATGTCCCAAGAGGAGGTTTCTGTACTCCACCTTAGTCTGTATGTCAACTGAACCTTTATTGCCTCTGCATGGCAGATCCTCTTTCTCAAGTCTAGATAGACAAAGTCCCCAGGGCTGGGGCAATAGCTTCTGGCATCACATGGTGTGAGCCTAGAAGTCCATTTTCAGGGCCAGTGATTCAGTAAGTGAACTGTTCAAAACTTGAGATTCAAGCAAACGTGGCTTCCAATACCACAGATGTTTTTAGAACTTCCAGGAAGTGAAATTTTTATCATCTATTTTTGTATTTAACAAATGCATATTCCAACTTACTATTTTTAAGAAAATGTGATAACTACTATAAAATGCTATAAAAATTATGGGTACATAATATGAGCATCTGTTATAGCAATTATTAATATTGGGGATATTTGACTACTGTATGTCTCACTGAAGTAGCTTTGAAAGGTCCTAGAATCATAACATCTGCTCAGCTTACAAATCACTAGCATACTTCATGAAATTATTATTAACTTTATATATGTTAGAAAATCTAGGAAAGGGATTTCTAAAAGAGGCATTTCTAAAAACTGTCTATGATTCATAACACATGAACATTTTATATATAATCTGAAAAACACTTTTAACATTTTTGCCTAAGATCAGAGTTTTTTAAAAGGCAAAGACATATTTTAAAACACATTGAATTATTTTATTGTATATCTTCTTGTCGAAGAAAAAAATCCTTAAAAAGTTCTAAATTCATACAAAGTTTTTATCAAATCTTTATGAAGTTTGACATATTAATAATATTAACTTTGATCATGGCACATTTAAGATATTTACACACGTGATATGGCAATTACATATTTTTTGGTCTGGTTTATTTAAAGCCTGCATGGAAGTACAACAATATGCTCGGTTTTTTATTTTATTAATCTAGATAAATCATATAAAATTAACACCTATTTACAATATAATGTACATAATTATTAATATAGCTTAGCATTGTGTGATTTTATTTTTATTATTTCAAACAGATAATTCCATTTAAAAGGCAACATACAAATTTTCGACCACAAAAAGGAAATATGAAAACCTTTAAACCAGCTGTTAGCTAGCATTTGAAAAGCAAATTAAGCAGGTTTGTAATATAATGCAGCAGATGGAGAAAATGTGATCACCCAAGGAATAAATTTTCTTTATCTATCGTTTTAAGTTAGGTCTGTCAGTGTGCCTCTCAGAAAGTCAGTGGTTTTCTCTCATAACATTCTTTACATTCTTGCAAAATAATGTTCTTTCACAGGCATTTTCTGATCATATCTGCTCTAAGGGTAAGGGAATGTTAATACAAGAAAATGACAACATCTTGTTTCATTTTAAAAAGTAGATGGTTATGTAATATTGTTTACTGCAAATAGGTATAGAATATGTAAGCAAAAATGGCACTTATCTAGAAAAATGTTACATTATTTATACTGGTCTAGACTTTGGCCCCAGATATATGTGTTTCTGATTTTTTAAAAAGACAGAATTTTGGTAGCAGATGTTAATAATTTTAAGAAGCTGAATCAAGTGCACCTTTTAAGGAGATCAGAGATGATAGAAATCTGAGACAGACAGACCAGTGAAAACACTAATTCTACAAACTCCATGGGAAGCCAAGGCCATGAAATTACAAATAATCTGAAGGAAATCGATAACTAGACAGAGGACAAAATAAGGAGCTGTTTGAAAATTGTGATGATAAATTGCTTTGCTATATGGCACTATATATATGATTAATAAAAAGATAGGCTCACACCTGTTATCTCAGCACTTTGGGAGCCTGAGGCAGGTGGATGATGAGGTCAGGAGTTCCAGACCAGCCTGACCCACATGGTGAAACTCTGTGTCTACTAAAAATACAAAATTAGCTGGTTGTGGTGGTGTGTTCCTGTAATCCCAGCTACTCAGGAGGCTGAGGCAGGAGAATGGCTTGAACCCGGGAGGTGGAGGTTGCAGTGAGCTGAGATCACACCACTGCACTCCAGCCTGGGCAACGGAGTGAGACTCCATCTCCAAAAAAAAAGAAAAAATAGATATTAAAGATTTGAGTTTTAGTAAAGATAGTGACACTATTAGCTGAAATAAAGCACACAGTAAGAAAGTAGAGTAAAAATAATGTATATTGTTTGGAATGTGTTCATTATTTAGTGTCTGTCATGCACAGAAATAGATGCTCAGCAACAAGTTGCTATGTAAAATTGCTTTATCAGAGAAGGGATAGGACTGGAGATCAGTTATGATTCATCTGATGTGGGCTGATCGTTGAAGCCATCAGAATAGGTAAAGTGTCTAACAAAAACATGTAATAAGAGATAGAGGATTCCATACAGAATTTTATTTAACGTGGCCACAAATTGGAAGGAAGCTTTTTAAGATGACATCAGTTCATATAATACATGCAAAAAAACCATAACAAACACGAAACATTTGATGGATGCTTCAGGGCCACTGACAAAGAGATTCTAACAATATCCCAGAGAGATTTTTTATTTCCCTTTACCGACAATGAGAAATCTCTTCAACTCCTGTAGTAGCTGATATGGAGTTGACTTTCTTGGTGTTCTATTTGAAAGACCTGACATATACCCGAAATGATGCTCGCGGGAATGTTTCTCACAGCTTTCCTTCTGTCCTTGTTCCTAATCTTGTAGATAGTTTGGAACTGACCATGTGGTTAGTATCAATAGGTAATGTTTTCACTGTTATTTTTGGGAGTGCAGTGGTTGTGGGCATTTGCACAGATGATTGGAGAAGAGAGTTATACAAATATTAAATGTGGGCTAAAATCCTTGCATTACTAGTAAGTGGTCTCTTTTGTTTAGTTGCATATGTGGATGTGGCTTTTCTACAATGTGGTGTAGAAACAGAAGTATTTTATGATTCAACAGATTAACTTATTCCTGTCTTGCCTTGTTAATTCCAGAAGAAAAAGCAATACTGACCTCTATAGGCTATTTAAAATTTCAGAAACTTTAAAATATATTTTATTATCTAAAATTTTCTGATTTTCTCGTTTACAAGTCTTCCTCAGCCCGTTGCTATTACCATAATATTAATACTATTCCACCAATATCACAATATAAAAATATTCCTTCCAAATATCTTCACATCTCCATAATATTCCTGGAGTGATTGAAATCTTTGGTATGAAAGAAAATGAATCAGAAAATGTTGAAAAACATTTCATCATAAACTATGATCATGATTTGCTGTTTATGTAATGTTCATCTGTGACTATTTCTGCAAGTTCTATAACAATGTTTTTGTGTCTGAATTTTTTTCAAATAAATATTGCATCACATGTTGCCAAAAAATGAAGATATATTAAATGTATTTTGTGCTGTAAATATATGCAAATGTATGTAAATATAAGCATTTTCTGGGTGATTTAACAAATAAATACTATATTTGTATTAAAAAGTAAAATATACATATTAAAATAATGCAGGCAAATATGAAAACATTATATCTGCCTTTTAATGTGAAATAAAACCTGCAAAGGAAATCTAAATAATTCAAAAAGAAATCTCTTTTAACTTGTTTCCCAAACCTATCTGTACCCCTTTGCAAATTGTTTGGAGCACTACAAAGAAGTTAAAAATAAATAAATAAATATGGAGGATTAAACTTGGAGAATATTGTAAACTATTGGTGTTTTTTAAAATAGAGGTATCATTTATATATATAACCAAATCCTTGCTTTTGGCTGTACAGGAAATTTTATCAGTTAAAATTTTTTAAAAATCATTTCACTTTTCTTACTTTACCATTAAATTTTATCAGTAAAAAATACCTCATTCTCAGTTTTACAGCTTAGCTGAGAATGGAATATGCATTTTTAAATGCACTTTACTTTTAGTACCTTACCACTAATTTTTAGTGATATTTATTTATGCACTATTTCCAAGTTTATTTGTTTACTATTTCCAAATTTTAGCACAACTTTCTGTACTTTATAAAGTGTAAAATTTGTAAGTAAACATTTAATTATATTTTATCAAAACCTCTGTGATTAAATTTTACAAGCATGCCAACAAAAAATATTGAAACTCTTCTCAATTCAAAACACTTTTATTCTCAAAGTTAAAACAAAACAAAACAAAATGGCCAGGGTAAGCAATCTGCTATCAAATAAAGCATTCTGCTAGGCCCTCTGAGGATCATGAAATTAAGTAGAATATACAACTGAAGTTCCATAAAACTATATATTTTGGAACAGATATAGTTACATAAAAACACTCTGAAAGAAGACATTATCTGGTCTTTGCTAGAAGATACAAGAACATAGAAGGTGGAATGGCCGTGTGTGAGGGAGGAAGAACTGATGGGGATTGCAGTGGGAACTGAAAATAGACAAGCAGAATAATGTCTTCTAAAGATCAGTATATTGTAAAATTCAATCTGTTTTTGTGAAGAAAACAAAACTGTTGAACCAAAAAATATGTCCAGAGAAATCTAGAGTATAATCTGGAGAAAAAAAAATGTAATATGTAAAATAAGGTCAGAAACATAGAGAGGTCTCATAGTTGTTTATTAGTGTCCAGAAAACTGGAGACAGAAAATGGGACCTGAGCAATCTTTGAAGAGAGTATTGACCAGCATTTTCCAGAAGTGGTGAAGAACTTAATTGATAAATATGGCAATCTCAATGTAGTCCGGGAGAATACAAATTTTACCAAATCTAAATAACAGGGACCACATTCAAAATGAAAATCTTAAGAGTAACTAAAGTGAAAGAAATATTACATTCAGAGAGCAGTAATGAAAGTCACCTATGAGTTTTCTACTGCCACAAAGATGACAGTGGAATGAGCTATTTGATATATCAAAAGAATACCCCTATGAGCATCATCATCTACATGCATTAAAAATACCCTTCAAGAATAAGGAAGAAGAAAATTATTGTATGCCAAGGAAATAGCGCTCACTACCAAGAATCAGTAATGAAGAAAATCCAAAGAAATACTTCACTGACTACATGCTTAGCACTGTGCTTGTTTCTTTTAATTCAGTCATAATTAATATTCCCCAAACCAAATCATCATACATTTATAAATAAATGTGTAACACTTTGAAAAGAAACTATATCTCTGATTTATTTTAGCTCCAAAATCTGTAATCGTTTGAATTAAGCATGTGTGCCTGCTGTCTACAGAATAGTCTACTCAACATCTTAGTTTTAAATTTGTTTCCTACTCTATTACCCTCCAAACTTCAAGTATGATTATCAGGATTACCTAAACTATATCTTCATCCCTAAGAATGATATTTTATATATGTTGATTTTACTTAGTTTTAATGTGAGTAATCCAGCATTATTTGGTTTATTTTCATTTGAGCTATTTGCATCTCTCTCTCCTCTCTATCTATCTAATCTACTATTTGTCTTTCATCTAATTATATTTGCACCCCATAAAACATCAGAAAGGTGAGTTTCACCTCTGTTAAATTTAAATATTTATAATCCATCA
>NW_026089005.1:0-12943 GCF_024542745.1 Macaca thibetana thibetana | reverse complement strand
GAGAAACTGCTTTATGATATGTGTGTTCATCTCACTTTGAGTGTTATGGTAAAAAAAGGAAATATCCTCAGATAAGACGTGGAGATAAGCATTCGGAGAAACAACTTTGTGATGTGTGAATTCATCTCATAGAGTTACACCATTCTCTTCATGGAACACTTTGTTAGCACTGCTTCTGTGGAATCTGAGAAGGGATATTTTCGATGGGTTTGAAGCCTATGGTGACAAAGGCAATAATCTCAGTTAAAAAGTATAAAGAAGCTTTCTGAGAAACTGCTTTGTCATGTGTGAATTCATCTCACAGCGTTACACCATTCTGTTCATGGAGCAGTTTGCTTGCACTCCTTCTGTGGAATCTCAGTAGCCATACTTTGGATTGTACTGAAGCCCATGGTGAAAAAATAAATATCCCCAGAAAAATTTGAAAAGAAACTTTCTCAGAACCTGCTTGGTGTTGTGTGAATTCGTCTCACAGAGTTATACTTCTCTATCATGGAGCAGCTTGCTAGCACTGATTTCCTGGTATCTGAGAAGGGATATTTTGGATCCCTTGGCAGCCTGTGCTGACAAAGGAAATATCCAGAGATACAAACCAGAAAGAAGCTTTCCGAGAAACTGCTTTATGATATATGTATTCATCTCCCAATGTAACACCGTCCTTTCCATGGAGCAGATCACCAACTCTGTTTTCATGGAAACGGCAATGGGATATTCGGAGCACTTTGAGTGTTATGGTGAAAAAGGAAATATCCTCAGATAAGATCTGGAGATAAGCGTTCAGAGAAACTGCATTGTGATGTGTGAATTCATCTCACAGAGTTGCACCATTCTTTCATTGAGCATTTTGCTAACACTAATTTCGTGGAATCTGCAGTGCGATGTTTGGGAGGGCATTGAGGCCGACGGTGAAAAGGGAAATGTCCTCAGATAAAAACGAGAAAGAAGCTTTCTGAGAAACTGCTTTGTGATGTGTGAATTCATCTCACAGAGTTAGAGCATTCTCTTCATGGAGCAGTTTGTTAGCACTGCTTCTGTGGTATCTGAGAAGGGATATTTTCGATGGGTTTGAAGCTTATGGTGACAAAGACAATATCCTCAGATAAAAAGTAGAAAGAAGCTTTCTGAGAAACTGCTTGGGTGATGTGTGAATTCGTCTCACAGCGTTACACCATTCTGTTCATGGAGCAGTTAGTTTGCACTCCTTCGTGGAATCTCAGTACCGATACTTTGGATTGTACTGAAGCCCATAGTGAAAAAGTAAATATCCTCAGAAAAAATTTGAAAAGAAGCTTTCTCAGAACCTGCTTGGTGTTGTGTGAATTCATCTCACCGAGTTACACTTCTCTTTCATGGAGCAGCTTTCTAGCACTGATTTCCTGGAATCTGAGAAGGGATATTTTGCATCCCTTGGCAGCCTGTGCTGACAAAGGAAATATTCAGAGATAAATCCAGAAAGAAGCTTTCTGAGAAACAGCTTGGTGATGTGTGAATTCATCTCACAGAGTCACACAAATCTTTCATGGAGCCCTTTGCTGGCACTGGTTTCTGTGGAATCTGACAATGGACATTTCTGATCACTTTGAATTCTATCCAGGCAGAGGAAATAAACTCAGATAAAAACTGGAAACAAGCTTCCTGAGAAAGTGCTTTGTGATGTGTGAATTCATCCCTGAGTTCCACCACATTTCATGGCGCAACTTGCTAACACTGATTTCATGGAATCTGAGAAAGGACATATTGGATGGCTTTTAGGCCAACGGTGAAAATGGAAATATCCTCTTAGAAAAGCTAGAAAGAAGCTTTCTGAGAAACTGCTCTGTGATGTGTGAATTCACCTCACAGATTTCCACCGTTCTGTACAAGGAGCAGTTTATTAGCACTTCTTCTGTGGAATCTGAGAATGGAGAGTTCAGATGGCATTGAAGCCCATGGTGAAAAATGAAATATCCTCCAATGAAAACTGGATACAACCCTTTGGAGAAATTTCTTTGTGATGTGGGAATTCCCCTCACAGCACTACATCATTCTCTAATTGTGACGTTTGCTGACACTCTTCTCGTGGAATCTGCAATGGGAGTTTCAGGAGGGCATTGAGGCCGATGGTATAAAAAATTAAATATCCTCAGATAAAACCGTGAAAGAAGCTTAATGAGAAACTGTTTTGTGATGTGTGAATTCATCTCACAGAGTTACACCAATAGTATCCGGAACAGTTTGTTACCTGGGCTTCTGTCAATTCGGAGAAGTGAAGTTACAGATCGCCTTGTGTCCTATTGTGACAAAGGAAATATCCTCAGATAGAAATGAGAAAGAAGCATTCTGAGAAACTGCTTTGTGATGTGTGAATTCACCTCACAAAGTTACACCATCCTCTTCATGGAATAGTTCGTTAACGCTGCTTCTGTGGAATCTGAGAAGGGATATTTTCGATGCGTTAGAAGCCTATGGTGACAATGGCAATAATCCTCAGACAAAAAGCAGAAAGAAGCTTTCTGAGAAACTTCTTGGTGATGTGTGAATTCATCTCACAGCATTACACCATTCTATCCACGGAGCACTTTGTTTGCACTCCTTTTGTGGAATCTCAGTAGCGATACTTTGGATTGTACTGAAGCCCATATTAAAAAAGGAAATATCCTCACATAAACTTTGAAAAGAAGCTCTCTCAGAAACTGCTTGGTGTTGTGTGAATTCGTCTCACCAAGTTACACTTCTCTTTCATGGAGCAGCTTGCTAGCACTGATTTCCTGGTATCTGAGAAGGGATATTTTGGATCCCTTGGCAGCGTGTGCTGACAAAGGAAATATCCAGAGATACAAACCAGAAAGAAGCTTTCTGAGAAAGTGCATTATGATGTGTGTATTCATCTCCCAATGTAACACCGTCCTTTCCATGGAGCAGATCACCAACTCTGTTTTCATGGAATCGGCAATGGGATATTCGGAGCACTTTGAGTGTTATGGTGAAAAAGGAAATATCCTCAGATAAGACCTGGAGATAAGCATTCGGAGAAACTGCTTTGTGATGTGTGAATTCATCTCACAGAGTTGCACCATTCTTTCATTGAGCATTTTGCTAATACTAATATCGTGGAATCTGCAATGGGATGTTTGAGAGAGTATTGAGGCTGATGGTGAAAAGGGAAATGTCCTCAGATAAAAACGAGAAAGAAGCTTTCTGAGAAACTGCTTGGTGATGTGTGAATTCATCTCACAGAGTCACACAAATCTTTCATGGAGTCCTTTGCTGGCACTGGTTTCTGTGGAATCTGATAAGGGACATTTCTGATTGCTTTGAATCCCATCGTGACAGGGGAAATATCCTCAGAGAAAAACTGGAAACAAGCTTCATGAGAAAGTGCTTTGTGAAGTGTGAATTCATCCCTCAGAGTTCCACCACTCTTTCATGGCGCAGCTTGCTAGCACTGATTTCGTGGAATCTGAGAAGGGACATATTGGATGGCTTGTAGGCCAACGGTGAAAATGGAAATATCCTCATAGAAAAGCTACAAAGAAGCTTTCTGAGAAACTGCTCTGTGATGTGTGAATTCACCTCACAGACTTACACCTTTCTGTAAAAGGAGCAGTTTATTAGCACTTCTTCTGCGGAATCTGAGAATGGAGAGTTCAGATGGCATTGAAGCCCATGGTGAAAAAGGAAATATCCTCCAATGAAAACTGGTGAGAAGCCTTCGGAGTAATTTCTTTGTGATGTGGGAATTCCCCTCACAGCACTACATCATTCTCTCATTGTGACGTTTGCTGACACTCTTCTTGTGGAATCTGCAATGGGAGTTTCAGGAGGGCATTGAGGCTGATGGTGAAAAGGGAAATGTCCTCAGACAGAAACGTGAAAGAAGCTTTCTGAAAAACTGCTTTCTGATGTGTAAATTCACCTCACAGATTATACCAGTGGTATCCGGAACAGTTTGTTACCTGTGCTTCTGTGAATTCAGAGTAATGACATTTCTGATCTCCTTGTGACCTATTTTGACAAAGGAAATATCCTCAGATCAAAAGGAGAAAGAAGCTTTCTGAGAAACTGCTTTGTGATGTGTGAATTCATCCGACAGAGTTACAGCATTCTCTTCATGGAGCAGTTAGTTAGCACTGCTTCTGTGGAATCTGAGAAGGGATATTTTCGATGGGTTTGAAGCCTAAGGTGACAAAGGCAATATCCTCAGGTAAAAAGCAGAAAGAAGCGGCCGGGCACGGTGGCTCAAGCCTGTAATCCCAGCACTTTGGGAGGCCGAGACGGGCAGATCATGAGGTCAGGAGATCGAGACCATCCTGGCTGACACGGTGAAACCCCGTCTCTACTAAAAAATACAAAAAAAAAAAAAAAAAACTAGCCGGGCGAGGTGGCGGGCGCCTGTAGTCCCAGATACTCGGGAGGCTGAGGCAGGAGAATGGCGTGAACCCGGGATGTGGAGCTTGCAGTGAGCCGAGATCTGGCCACTGCACTCCAGCCTGTGCGGCAGAGCGAGACTCCGTCTCAAAAAAAAAAAAAAAAAAAAAAAAAAAAAAAGAAAAGAAGCTTTCTGAGAAACTGCGTTGTCATGTGTGAATTCATCTCACAGCGCTACACCATTCTGTTCATGGAGCAGTTTGTTTGCACTCCTTCTGTGGAATCTCAGTAGCGATACTTTGGATTGTACTCAAGTCCATGGTGAAAAAGTAAATATCCTCAGACAAAATTTGAAAAGAAGCTTTCTCAGAACCTGCTTGGTGTTGTGTGATTTCGTCTCACACAGTTACACTTCTCCTTCATGGAGCAGCTTGCTAGCACTGATTTCCTGGAATCTGAGAAGGGATATTTTTTTTTTTTTCCCTTGGCAGCCTCTGCCTGCAAAGGAAATATCCAGAGATAAAAACCAGAAAGAAGCTTTCTGAGAAACTGCTGGGTGATGTGTGAATTCATCTCACAGAGTCACACAAATGTTTCATGAAGCCCTTTGCTGGCACTGGTTTCTGTGGAATCTGACAGGGGACATTTCTATTCGCTTTGAATCCTATCGCGACAGGGAAAATATCCTCAGATAAAAACTGGAAACAAGCTTCCTGAGAAATTGCATTGTGATGTGTGAATTCATCCCTCCGAGTTCCACCACTCTTTCATGGCACAGCTTGCTAGCACTGATTTCGTGGAACCTGAGACGGGACATCTTGGATGGCTTTTAGATCAAAGGTGAAAATGGAAATATCCCCACAGAAAAGCTAGAAAGAAACTTTCTGCGAAACTGCTCTGTAATGTGTGAATTCACCTCACAGATTTACACCGTTCTGTACAAGGAGCAGTTTATTAGCACTTCTTCTGTGGAATCTGAGAATGGAGAGTTCAGATGCCATTGAAGCTCATGGTGAAAAAGAAAATATGCTCCAATGAAAACTGGAGAGAAGCCTTCGGATTCATTTCTTTGTGATGTGTGAATTCCCCTCCCAGCACTACAACATTCTTTCATTGTGAAGTTTGCTGACACTCTTCTCGAGAAACTGCAATGGGAGTTTCAGGAGGGCATTGAGGCCGATGGTGAAAAAGGAAATCTCCTCAGATAGAAACGTGAAAGAAGCTTTCTGAGAAACTGCTTTTTTATGTGTGAATTCATCTCACAGAGTTACACCAATGGTATCCGGAACAGTTTATTACCTGTGCTTCTGTGAATTCGGAGAAGGGATGTTTCTTATCGCCTTGTGTACTATTGTGACAAAGGAAATATCCTCAGATAAAAATGAGAAAGAAGCTTTCTGAGAAACTGCTTTGTGATCTGTGAATTCATCTCATAGACTTACACCATTGCTTCATGGAGCAGTTGGTTAGCACTGCTCTTTTGGAATCTGAGAAGGGATATTTTCGATGAGTTTGAAGCCTATGGTGACAAAGGCAATATCCTTAGATAAAAAGTTGGAAGAATGTTTCTGAGAAACTGCTTTGTCATGTGTGAACTCGTCTGACAGCGTTACACCATTCTGTTCATGGAGCAGTTTCTTTGCACTCCTTCTGTGGAATCTCAGTAGCGATACTTTGGATTGTACTGAAGCCCATGGTGAAAAAGTAAATATCCTCAGATAAAATTTGAAAAGAAGCTTTCTCAGAACCTGCTTGGTGTTGTGTGAATTCGTCTCACAGAGTTACACTTCTCTTTCAAGGAGCAGCTTTCTAGCACTGATTTCCTGGAATCTGAGAATGAATATTTTGGATCCCTTGGCAGCCTGTGCTGACAAAGGAAATATCCAGAGATACAAACCAGAAAGAAGCTTTCTGAGAAACTGCTTTATGATGTGTGTATTCATCTCCCAATGTAACACCGTCCTTTTGGTGGAGCAGATCACCAACACTGTATTCATGGAATCGGCAATGGGATATTCGGAGCACTTTGAGTGTTATTGTGAAAATGAAAATATCTTCAGATAAGACCTGGAGATAAGCGTTCAGAGAAACTGCTTTGTGATGTGTGAATTCATGTCACAAAGTTACACCAATGGTATCCGGAACAGTTTGTTACCTGTGCTTTTGTGAATTCAGAGAAGTGATGTTTCTGATCGCCTTGTGTCCTATTGTGATAAAGGAAATATCCTCAGATAAAAACGAGGAAGAAGCTTTCTGAAAAACTGCTTTGTGATGTGTGAATTCATCTCACAGAGTTACAGCATTCTCTTCATGGAGCAGTTTGTTAGCACTGCTTCTGTGGTATCTGAGAAGGGATATTTTTGATGGGTTTGAAGCCTATGGTGACAAAGGCAATATCCTCAGATTAAAAGTAGAAAGAAGCTTTCTGAGAAACTGCTTTGTGATGTGTGAATTCATCTCACAGTGTTACACCATTCTTTCATTCAGCGGATTGCTAACACTAATTCCGTGAAATCTGCAATGGGATATTTGGGAGGGCATTGAGGCTGATGGTGAAAAGGGAAATGTCCTCAGATAAAAACGAGAAAGAAGCTTTCTGAGAAACTACTTGGTGATGTGTGAATTCATCTCACAGAGTCACACAAATCTTTCATGGAGTCCTTTGCTGGCACTGGTTTCTGTGGAATCTGACAAGCGACATTTCTGATCGCTTGGAATCTTATCGTGGCAGAGGAAATATCCTCAGATAAAAACTGGAAACAAGCCATGAGAAAGTGCTTTGTGATGTGTGAATTCATCTCTCAGAGTTCCACCACTCTTTCACGACGCCGCTTACTAGCACTGATTTCGTGGAATCTGAGAAGGGACATATTGGATGGCTTGTAGGCCAACGGTGAAAATGGAAATATCCTCACAGAAAAGCTAGAAAGAAGCTTTCTGTGAAACTGCTCTGTGATGTGTGAATTCACCTCACAGATTTCCACCGTTCTGTACAAGGAGCAGTTTATTAGCACTTCTGTGGAATCTGAGAATGGAGAGTTCAGATGACATTGAAGCCCATGGTGAAAAAGGAAATATCCTCCAATGAAAACTGGAGAGAAGTCTTCGTAGTAATTTCCTTGTGATGTGTGAATTCCCCTCCCAGCACTACATCATTCTTGACTGTGAAGTTTGCTGACACTCTTCTCGTGGAATCTGCAGTGGGAGTTTCCGGACGGCATGGAGGTCGATGGTGAAAAAGGAAATGTCCTCAGATAGAAACTTGAAAGAAGCTTTCTGAGAAATTGCTTTGCGATGTGTGAATTCATCTCACAGAGTTACACCAATGGTATCCGGAACAGTTTGTTACCTGTGCTTCTGTGAATTCAGAGAAGTGACATTTCTGATCGCCTTGTGTACAAACTGTGACAAAGGAAATATCCTCAGATGAAAACGAGAAAGAAGCTTTCTGAGAAACTGCTTTGTGATGTGTGAATTCATCTCACAGAGTTAGAGCATTCTCTTCATGGAGCAGTTTGTTAGCACTGCTTCTGTGGTATCTGAGAAGGGATATTTTCGATGGGTTTGAAGCTTATGGTGACAAAGACAATATCCTCAGATAAAAAGTAGAAAGAAGCTTTCTGAGAAACTGCTTGGGTGATGTGTGAATTCGTCTCACAGCGTTACACCATTCTGTTCATGGAGCAGTTAGTTTGCACTCCTTCGGTGGAATCTCAGTACCGATACTTTGGATTGTACTGAAGCCCATAGTGAAAAAGTAAATATCCTCAGATAAAATTTGAAAAGAAGCTTTCTCAGAACCTGCTTGGTGTTGTGTGAATTCATCTCACCGAGTTACACTTCTCTTTCATGGAGCAGCTTTCTAGCACTGATTTCCTGGAATCTGAGAAGGGATATTTTGCATCCCTTGGCAGCCTGTGCTGACAAAGGAAATATTCAGAGATAAATCCAGAAAGAAGCTTTCTGAGAAACAGCTTGGTGATGTGTGAATTCATCTCACAGAGTCACACAAATCTTTCATGGAGCCCTTTGCTGGCACTGGTTTCTGTGGAATCTGATAAGGGACATTTCTGATCGCTTGGAATCCTATCGTGGCAGGGGAAATATCCTGAGAGAAAAACTGGAAACAAGTTTCCTGAGAAAGTGCTTTGCGATGTGTGAATTCATCCCTCAGAGTTCCACCACTCTTTCACGATGCAGCTTGCTGGCACTGATTTTGTGGAATCTGAGAAAGGACATATTGGATGGCTTGTAGGCCAACGGTGAAAATGGAAATATCCTCATAGAAAAGCTACAAAGAAGCTTTCTGAGACACTGCTCTGTGATGTGTGAATTCACCTCACAGATTTCCACCGTTCTGTACAAAGAGCAGTTTATTAGCACTTCTGTGGAATCTGAGAATGGAGAGTTCAGATGGCATTGAAGCCCATGGTGTAAAAGGAAATATCCTCCAATAAAAACTGGAGAGAAGCCTTCGGATTCATTTCTTTGTGATTTGTGAATTCCCCTCCCAGCACTACATCATTCTTTCATTGCGAGGTTTGCTGACACTCTTCTCGTGGAATCTGCAATGGGAGTTTCAGGAGGGCATTGAGGCCCATGGTAAAAAAGGAAATGTCATCAGATAGAAACGTGAAAGAAGCTTTCTGAAAAATTGCTTTGCGATGTGTGAATTCATCTCACAGAGTTACACCAATGGTTTCCAGAACAGTTTGTTACCTGTGCTTCTGTCAATTCGGAGAAATGACATTTCTGATCGCCTTGGGTTCCAATTGTGACAAAAGGAAATATCCTCAGATAAAAACGATAAAGAAGCTTTCTGAGAAACTGCTTTGTGATGTGTGAATTCATCTCACAGAGTTACAGAATTTTCTTCATGGAGCAGTTTGTTAGCACTGCTTCTGTGGAATCTGAGAAGGAATATTTTCGATGGGATTGAAGCCTATGGTGACAAAGGCAATATCATCAGATAAAGAGTAGAAAGAAGCTTTCTGAGAAACTGCTTGGTGATATGTGAATACGTCTCACAGCGTTACACCATTCTGTTCATGGAGCAGTTAGTTTGCACTCCTTCGGTTGAATCTCAGTAGCGATACTTTGGATTGTACTGAAGCCCATGGTGAAAAAGTAAATATCCTCAGATAAAATTTGAAAAGAAACTTTCTCAGAACCTCCTTGGTGTTGTGTGAATTCATCTCACCGAGTTACACTTCTCTTTCATGGAGCAGCTTGCTAGCACTGATTTCCTGGAATCTGAGAAGGGATACTTTGCATCCCTTGGCAGCCTGTCCTGACAAAGGAAATATCCAGAGATACAAACCAGAAAGAAGCTTTCTGAGAAAGTGCGTTATGATGTGTGTATTCATCTCCCAATGTAACACCGTCCTTTCCATGGAGCAGATCACCAACTCTGTTTTCATGGAATCGGCAATGGGATATTCGGAGCACTTTGAGTGTTATGGTGAAAAAGGAAATATCTTCAGGTAAGACCCGGAGATAAGCATTTGGAGAAACTGCATTGGGATGTGTGAATTCATCTCACAGAGTTCCACCATTCTTTCAGTGAGCACATTGCTAACACTAATTTCGTGGAATCTGCAATGGGATATTTGGGAGGGCATTGAGGCCGACGGTGAAAAGGGAAATGTCCTCAGATAAAAATGAGAAAGAAGCTTTCTGAGAAACTGCTTGGTGGTGTGTGAGTTCATCTCACAGAGTCACACAAATCTTTCATGGAGTCCTTTGCTGGCACTGGTTTCTGTGGAATCTGACAAGGGACATTTCTGATTGCTTTGAATCCTATCGTGGCAGGAGAATTATCCTCAGAGAAAAACTGGAAACAAGCTTCCTGAGGAAGTGCTTTGTGATGTCTGAATTCATCTAACAGAGTTACACCAATGGTATCTAGAACAGTTTGTTACCTGTGCTTCTGTGAATTCGGAGAAGTGACATTTCTGATCGCCTTTTGTACCAATTGTGACAAAGGAAATATCCTCAGATAAAAAAGAGAAAGAAGCTTTCTGAGAAACTGCTTTGTGATGTGTGAATTCATCTGACAGAGTTACAGCATTCTCTTCATGGAGCAGTTTCTTAGCACTGCTTCTGTGGTATCTGAGAAGGAATATTTTCTATGGGTTGGAAGCCTATGGTGACAAAGACAATATCCTCAGATAAAAAATAGAAAGAAGCTTTCTGAGAAACTGCTTGGTGATGTTTGAATTCGTTTCACAGCGTTACACCATTCTGTTAATGGAGCAGTTAGTTTGCACTCCTTCGTTGGAATCTCAGTAGTGATACTTTGGATTGTACTGAAGCCCATAGTGAAAAAGTAAATATCCTCAGAAAAAATTGGAAAAGAAGCTTTCTCAGAACCTGCTTGGTGTTGTGTGAATTCATCTCACCGAGTTACACTTCTCTTTCATGGAGCAGCTTTCTAGCACTGATTTCCTGGAATCTGAGAAAGGATACTTTGGCAGCCTGTCCTGACAAAGGAAATATCCAGAGATACAAACCAGAAAGAAACTTTCTCAGAAACTGTATTATGATGTGTGTATTCATCTCCCAATGTAACACCGTCCTTTCCATGGAGCAGATCACAAACACTATTTTCATGGAATGAGCAATGGGGTATTCGGAGCACTTTGAGTGTTATGGTGAAAAAGGAAATATCCTCAGATAAGACCTGGGGATAAGCGTTCGGAGAAACTGCTTTGTGATGTGGGAATTTATCTCACGGAGTTCCACCATTCTTTCATTGAGCATTTTGCTAACACTAATTTCGTGGAATCTGCAATGGGATATTTGGGAGGGCATTCAGGCTGACGGTGAAAAGGGAAATGTCCTCAGATAAAAACGAGAAAGAAGCTTTCTGAGAAACTGCTTGGTGATGTGTGAATTCATCTCACAGAGTCACACAAATCTTTCATGGAGTCCTTTGCTGGCACTGGTTTCTGTGGAATCTAACAAGGGACATTTCCGATAGCTTTGAATGTTATCGTGGCAGGGGAAATATCCTCAGAGAAAAACTGGAAACAAGCTTCATGAGAAAGTGCTTTGTGATGTGTGAATTCATCCCTCAGAGTTCCACCACTCTTTCACGACACCGCTTGCTAGCACTGATTTCGTGGAATCTGAGAAGGGACATATTGGATGGCTTGTAGGCCAACGGTGAAAATGGAAATATCCTCACAGAAAAGCTAGAAAGAAGCTTTCTGCGAAACTGCTCTGTGATGTGTGAATTCACCTCACAGATTTCCACCGTTCTGTACAAGGAGCTGTTTATTAGCACTTCTGTGGAATCTGAGAATGGAGAGTTCAGATGGCATTGAAGCCCATGGTGAAAAAGGAAATATCCTCCAATGAAAACTGGAGAGAAGTCTTCGTAGTAATTTCCTTGTGATGTGTGAATTCCCCTCCCAGCACTACATCATTCTTGATTGTGAAGTTTGCTGACACTCTTCTCATGGAATCTGCAATGGGAGTAT
Source organism: Macaca thibetana thibetana (assembly GCF_024542745.1). Taxonomy (NCBI): domain Eukaryota; kingdom Metazoa; phylum Chordata; class Mammalia; order Primates; family Cercopithecidae; genus Macaca; species Macaca thibetana. Next base: position 1,112 of record NW_026089005.1, on the reverse strand, counting down.
CGGGAGGGCATGGAGGCCGATGGTGAAAAAGGAAATGTCCTCAGATAGAAACGTGAAAGAAGCTTTCTGAGAAACTGCTTTGTGATGTGTGAATGCAACTCACTGAGTTACAGCTGTATTTTATGGAGCTCTTTGGTAGTCTAGTTTTTGTTAAAGCTGAAAACCGATATTTTGGATGGCTCAGAGGAGTAAACAGCCAAAGGAAATATCCACAGATAAAAACAAGAAAGAAGATTTCTGAGAAATGTCTTACTGATCTCTGAGTTCATCTCACAGAATTCCACCTTTCTGTTCATGTAGCTTTTGCTAACACCCTACTCGTGGAATTTACAAAGTGATATTTGGGGACGCATTGAGGGATACACTGAAAAAGCAGATGTCTTCAGATAAAAACTGAAAGGACTCTTTCTGAGAAACTTCTTTGTGACCTGTGCATTCATCTCACAGAGTTCCACCTTTCTGTTCGTGTAGCTGTTTGCTAACACTCTTCTCGTGGAATCTGCTAAGTGATATTTGGGAGCCCACTGAGGGCCACAGTGAAAAAGGATATATCTTCAGATAAAAACTTAAAGGAAGTGTTCTGAAAAACTTCTATGTGACCTGTGCATTCATCTCACAGAGTTCCACCTTTCTGTTCATGTAGCTATTTGCTAACACTCTTCTCCTGGAATCTGCTAAGTGATATTTGGGAGCACATTGAGGGCCACAGTGAAAAAGGATATATCTTCAGATAAAAACTTAAAGGAAGTGTTCCGAAAAACTTCTATGTGACCTGTGCATTCATCTCACAGAGTTCCACCTTTCTGTTCATGTAGCTATTTGCTAACACTCTTCTCCTGGAATCTGCTAAGTGATATTTGGGAGCACATTGAGGGATACAGTGAAAAAGGAAATATCTTCAGATAAAAACTGAAGGAAGCATTCTGAGAAACCGCATTGTGACGTGTGAATGCAACTCACAGAGTTACCCTTTTCTGTTCATTGATTAGTTTGCTAACACCGTTTTCTTGAAATCTGCAGTGGGATATTTCCTTCCCAATGAAGCTTACGGTAACAAAAGAAATATCTTCAGATAAAAATTAGAAAGAAGCTTTCTGAGAAACTGCTTTATG
>NW_026089004.1:0-88925 GCF_024542745.1 Macaca thibetana thibetana | reverse complement strand
ATGTGACCCGTGCATTCATCTCACAGAGTTCACCTTGTAGTTTATGTACCTATTTGCTAACACTCTTCTCATGGAATCTGCTAAGTGATATTTGGGAGCTAATTGAGGGCAATAGTGACAAAGGAAATATCTTCACATAAAAACTGAAAGGAACCGTTCTGAGAAACTTCTGTGTTACCCCTTCATTCATCTCTCAGAGTTCCACATTTCTGTTCATGTAGCTATTTGCTAACACTCTTCTCATAGAATCTGCTCAGTGATATTTGGGAGCGCATTGACGGGTACAGTGAGAAAGGAAATATCTTCAGTTAAAAACGGAAAGGAAGCGTTCTGAGAAACTTCTGTCTTACCCGTGCATTCATCTCTCAGAGTTCCACATTTCTGTTCATGTAGCTATTTGCTAACACTCTTCTCACAGAATCTGCTAAGTGATATTTGGGAGCGCATTGAGGGCTACAGTGAGAAAGGAAATATCTTCAGATAAAAACTGAAAGGAAGCGTTCTGAGAAACTTCTATGTGACCCGTGCATTCATCTCACAGAGTTCCACCTTTTAGTTTATGTAGCTATTTGCTAACACTCTTCTCATGGAATCTGCTAAGTGATATTTGGGAGCTCATTGAGGGCAACAGTGACAAAGGAAATATCTTCACATAAAAACTGAAAGGAACCGTTCTGAGAAACTTCTGTGTTACCCCTGCATTCATATCTCAGAGTTCCACATTTCTGTTCATGTAGCTATTTGCTAACACTCTTCTCATAGAATCTGCTAAGTGATATTTGGGAGCGCATTGAGGGCTACAGTGAGAAAGGAAATATCTTCAGATAAAAACTGAAAGGAAGCGTTCTGAGAAACTTCTGTCTTACCCGTGCATTCATCTCACAGAGTTCCACATTTCTTTTCATGTAGCTATTTGCTAGCACTCTTCTCATGGAATCTGCTAAGTGATATTTGGGAGCGCATTGAGGGCTACACTGAGAAAAGAAATATCTTCAGATAAAAACTAAAAGGAAGCATTCTGAGAAACTTCTACATGAACCATGCATTCATCTCACAGAGTTCCCACCTTTTAGTTTATGTAGCTCTTTGCTAACACTCTTCTCATGGAATCTGCTAAGTGATATTTGGGAGTTCATTGAGGACAACAGTGACAAAGGAAATATCTTCACATAAAAAACTGAAAGGAACCATTCTGAGAAACTTCTGTGTTACCCCTGCATTCATCTCACAGAGTTTTCACATTTCTGTTCATATAGCTATTTGTTAACACTATTCTCATAGAATCTGCTAAGTGATATTTGGGAGCACATTGAGGCTACAGTGAGAAAGGAAATATCTTCATAAAAACTGAAAGGAAGCATTCTGAGAAACTTCTGTCTTACCCGTGCATTCATCTCTCAGAGTTCCACGTTTCTGTTCATGTAGCTATTTGCTAAATATCTTCTCACAGAAATCTGCTAAGTGATATTTGGGAGCGCATTGAGGGCTACAGTGAGAAAGGAAATATCTTCAGATAAAAACTGAAAGGAAGCGTTCTGAGAAACTTCTATGTGACTCGTGCATTCATCTCACAGAGTTCCACCTTTTAGTTTACGTAGCTATTTGCTAAAACTCTTCTCATGCAATCTGCTAAGAGATATTTGGGAGCTCATTGAGGGCAACAGTGACAAAGGAAATATCTTCACATAAAAACTGAAAGGAAGTTCTGAGAAACTTCTGTATTACATCTGCAATTCATCTCTCAGAGTTCCACATTTCTGTTCATGTAGCTATTTGCTATCACTCTTCTCATAGAATCTGCAAAGTAATATTTGGGAGCGCATTGAGGGCTACAGTGAGAAAGAAAATATCTTCAGAGAAAAACTGAAAGGAAACATTCTGAGAAGGTACTATGTGACCAGTGACCAGTGATTCATCCCACAGAGTTCCACCTTTCTGTTCATGTAGCTATTTAGTAACACTTTTCTCATGGAATTTTTAAGTAATATTTGGGAGCACATTGAGGGCAACAGTGAGAAAGGAAATTTCTTCAGATGAAAAACTGAAGGGAAGCATTCTGTGAAAGTTCTTTGTGACCAATGAATTCATCCCACAGAGTTCCACCTTTCTGTTCATGTAGCTATTTGATAACACTCTTCTCATGGAATCTGCTAAGTGATATTTGGGAGCACATGGAGGGTACTGTGACAACGGAAATATCTCAGATAAAAACTGAAAGGAAGCGTTCAGAGAAACTTCTGTCTTACCTGTGCATTCCTGTCTTCGATTTCCACATTTCTGTTCATGTAGCTATTTGCTAACACTCTTCTCACAAAATCTGCTAAGTGATATTTGGGAGCTCATTGAGGGCTACAGTGAGAAAGGAAATATCTTCCGATAAAAACTGAAAGGAAGCGTTCTGAGGAAGTTCTATGTGACCAGTGAATTCATCCCACAGAGTTCCACCTTTCTGTTCATGTAGCTATTTGCTAACACTCTTCTCATGAATCTGCTAAGTGATATTTGGGAGCACATTGAGGGTAACTGTGACAAAGGAAATATTCAGATAAAACTGAAAGGAAGCCTTCTTAAAAACTTCTGTGTTACTCGTTCATTCATCTCTCAGAGATCCACATATCTGTTCATGTAGTTATTTGCTAACACTGTTCTCATGGAATCTGCTAAGTGATATTTGGGAGCGCATTGAGGGCTACAGTGAGAAAGGAAATATCTTCAGATAAAAACTGACAGGAAGTGTTCTGAGAAACTTCTATTTGACCCAAGCATTCATATTACTGATTTCCACCTTTTCGTTTAGGTAGCTATTTGCTAACACTCTTCTCATGGAATCAGCTAAGTGATATGTGGGAGCTCATTGAGGGCAACAGTGACAAAGGAAATATATTCAGATAAAAACTGAAAGGAAGTGTTCTGAGAAACTTCTGTCTTACGCTTGCATTCACCTCTCAGAGTTCCACATTTCTGTTCATGTAGCTATTTGCTAACACTCTTCTCATAGAATCTGCTAAGTGATATTTGAGAGCCCATTGATGGCTACAGTGAGAAAGGAAATATCTTCAGATAAAAACTGAAACGAAGCATTCTGAGAAACTGCATTGTGACGTGTGAATGTAACTCACAGAGTTACGCTTTTCTGTTCATTCACCAGTCTGCTAACACAGTTTTCTTGAAATCTGCAGTGAGATTTTTCTTTACCCAGTGAAGCTTATGGTGACAAAGGAAATACCCTCAGAAAAAAAGAAGAAAGAAGCTTTCTGAGAAACTGCTTTGTGATGTGTGAATTCAACGCACTGAGTTACATCTGTTTTTCATAGAGCTGTTTGCTAGTCCAGTTTTGGTTGAATCTGAGAAGCGATATTTCGGATCACTTGGAGGTGTATAACAGCCAAAGGAACTATCCCCAGATAAAAACGAGAAAGAAGATTTCTGAGAAATGTCTTTCTGATCTCTCAGTTCATCTCAAACAGTTCCACATTTCTGTCCATGTACTTATTTGCTAACACTCTTCTCGTGGAATCTGCAAAGTGATATTTCGGAGCCATCGAGGGCTACAGTGACTAAGGAAATACCTTCAGATAAAAACTGAAAGGAAGCATTCTGAGAAAGTTCTATGTGTCCAGTGAATTCATCCCACAGAGTTCCACCTTTCTGTTCATGTAGCTATTTGCTAACACTCTTCTCATGGAATCTGCTAAGTGATATTTGGGAGCGCATTGAGGGCAACAGTGACAAAGGAAATATCTTCAGACAAAAACTAAAATGAAGCGTTCTGAAAAACTTCTGTGTTACCCGTGTATTCATCTCTCAGAGATCCACATTTCTGTTCATGTAGCTATTTGCTAACACACTTCTCATGGAATCTGTGAAGTGATATTTGGGAGCGCATTGAGGGCTACAGTGAGAAAGGAAATATCTTCAGATAAAAACTGAAAGGAAGTGTTCAGAGAAACTTCTGTCTTAACCGTGCATTCACCTCTCAGAGTTCCTCATTTCTGTTCATGTAGCTGTTTGCTAACACTCTTCTCATAGAATCTGCTTAGTGATATTTGGTGCACATTGAGGGCTATGTGAGAAAGGAAATATCTTCATATAAAAACTGAAAGGAAGCGTTCTGAGAAACTTTTGTGTTACCCGTGCATTCATCTCTCGGATTTCCACATTTCTGTTCATGTAGATATTTTGCTAACACTCTTCTCACAGAATCTGCTAAGTGATATTTGGGAGCGCATTGAGGGCTACAGTGAGAAAGGAAATATCCTTCAGATAAAAACTGAAAGGAAGCATTCTGAGAAAGTTCTATGTGACCAGTGAATTCATCCCACAGAGTTCCACCTTTCTGTTCATGTAGCTATTTGCTAACACTCTTCTCATGGAATCTGGTAAGTGATATTTGGGAGCGCTTTGAGGGCTACTGTGACAAAGGAAATATCCTTAGATAATAAATGAAAGAAGCTTTCTGAAAAACTTCTTTGTGTTACTCGTGCAATTCATCTCACAGAGATACATTTCTGTTCATGTAGCTATTTGCTAACACACATCTCTGTGGAATCTGCGAAATGATATTTGGGAGCCCATTGAGGGCTATAAGTGAAAAGGAAATATCTTCAATAAAAACTGAAAGAAAGCCTTCTGAGAAACTACTTTGTGTTCAGTGCATTCATCTCACAGAGTTCCACCTTTTAGTTCATGTAGCTATTTACTAACACTCCTCTCATGGAATCTGCTAAGTGATATTTGGGAGCTCATTGAGGGCTACAGTGAGAAAGGAAATATCTTCAGATAAAAAAAGAAAGGAAGCGTTCTGAGAAACTTCTCTGTGTACCCCTGTGAAATCATCTCACAGAGTTACATTTCTGTTCATGTAGCTATTTTCTAACACTCTTCTCATGGAATCGTGGCAAGTAATATTTGGGAGCGCATTGAGGGCTACAGTGAGAAAAGGAAATATCTTCAGATAAAAACTGAAAGAAGCATTCTGAGAAAGTTCTTGTGACCTGTGAATTCATCCACAGAGTTCCAGCTTTCTGTTCATGTAGCTATTTGCTAACACTCTTCTCATGGAATCTGAGAAGTGATATTTGGGATCCCATTGAGGGCTATAGTGACAAAGGAAATATCTTCAGATAAAAATTGAAAGAAGCTTTCTGAGAAACTTCTTTGTGTTCTCGTGCATTCATCATCTCTCGAGTTCCACAGCTTTTCCCTCAAGAAGCTTTTACTAACAGTTTCTTGTGGAATTGCTAAGTGATATTTGGGAACCCCATAGAGGGCTATGGTGAAAAAGGAAATATCTTCAGATAAAAACTGAAAGAAGCTTTTCTGAGAAAATTCTGCTTTTGTGTTCTGTTAATTCATCTCTCAGAGTTACATTTCTGTTTTCGTGGATCTCTTTGCTAGCCTTATTTCTCTGTGGAATCTGCTAAGTGATATTTCGGATCCCTTTGAAGGCTATAGGGAAAAGGAAATATCCTCAGATAAAAAAACTGAAAGAAGAGTTCTGAGAAACTTCTTTGTTTCTGTGAATTCATCTCACAGAGTTACAGCTTTTCCCTCAAGAAGCTTTTTGCTAAGACTCTTCTTGTGGAATCTGGCAAAGTGATATTTGGAAGCCCATTGAGGGCTATGGTGAAAAAGGAAATATCCTCAGATAAAAACTGAAAGAAGCTTTCTGAGAAACTTCTTATGTGTTCAGTAATTCATCTCACAGAGTTACATCTGTATTTCTTTTATCTTTTGCTAGCCTTTTTCTGTGGAATCTAACACAGATATTTGGAATCCCTTTAAGTGATATTTTGGAAGCCATAGAGGGCTATGGTGAAAAAGGAAATATCCTCAGATAAAAACTGAAAGAAGCTTTCTGAGAAACTTCTTTGTGTTCTGTGAAATCATCTCACAGAGTTACATCTGTATTTCCCCTCATCTTTTGCTAAGACATTTCTGTGGAATCTGCAAAGTGATATTTGGGATCCTTTGAGGGCTATGGTGAAAGGAAATATCCTCAGATAAAAATCTGAAAAAGAAGCTTTCTGAGAAACTGCTTGTGTTCTGTGAATTCATCTCACAGAGTTACATCTTTCCCCTCAAGAATCTTTTGCTAAGCTCTTATTCTTGTGGAATCTGGCAGAAGTGATATTTTGGAAGCCCATTGAGGGCTATGGTGAAAAAGGAAATATCCTCAGATAAAAAGAAAAGAAGCTTTCTGAAACTTCTTTGTGTTCTGTGATTCATCTCACAGAGTTACATTTGTATTTCGTGGATCTCTTTGCTAAGCCTTCTTTCTGTGGAATCTGAGAAGTGATATTTGGAAGCCCATTGAAGGCTATAGTGGCCAAAGGAAATATCCTCAGATAAAAAGAGAAAGAAGCTTTCTGAGAAACTTCTTTGTGTTCTGTGAAATCATCTCACAGAGTTACAGCTTTATTTCAAGAAGCTTTTGCTAAGACAGTTCTTGTGGAATCTGGCAAAGTGATATTTGGAAGCCCATAGAGGGCTATGGTGAAAAAGGAAATATCCTCAGATAAAAAGAGAAAGAAGCTTTCTGAGAAAAACTGCTTAGTGTTCTGTGAATTCATCTCACAGAGTTACATCTTTCCCCTCAAGAAGCTTTTTGCTAAGACTTATTCTTGTGGAATTGCAAAGTGATATTTCGGATCCCATTGAGGGCTATAGGGAAAAAGGAAATATCCTCAGATAAAAAGGGAAAGAAGCTTTCTGAGAAACTTCTTTGTGTTCTGTGAAATCATCTCACAGAGTTACAGCTTTCCCCTCATGAAGATATTTTCGCTAAGACAGTTCTTGTGGAATTGGCAAGTGATATTTTGGAAGCCCATAGAGGGCTATGGTGAAAAAGGAAATATCCTCAGATGAAATCTGGAAAGAAGCTTTCTGAGAAACTGCTCTTAGTGTTCTGTTAATTCATCTCACAGAGTTACATCTGTATTTCGTGGATCTCTTTGCTAGCCTTATTTCTGTGGAATCTGAGAACAGATATTTCGGATCCCTTTGAAGACTATAGGGCCAAAGGAAATATCCTCCGATAACAAAGAAAGAAGCTTTCTGAGAAACTTCTTTGTGTTCTGTGAAATCATCTCACAGAGTTACAGCTTTCCCCTCAAGAAGCCTTTCGCTAAGACAGTTCTTTGGAATTGATATTTGGAATTATGGTGAAAAAGGAAATGATATTTTTCTGGAAGCTTAGTGTTCTGTTATTCAGAGGGTATTTCGTGGATCTCTTTGCTAGCCTTATTTCTGTGGAATCTGAGAACAGATATTTCGGATCCCTTTGAAGACTATAGGGCCAAAGGAAAAATATCCTCCGATAAAAAGAGAAAGAAGCTTTCTGAGAAACTTCTTTGTGTTCTGTGAATTCATCTCACAGAGTTACAGCTTTTCCTCAAGAAGCCTTTCGCTAAGACATTTCTTGTGGAATTGAGAAAGTGATATTTCGGAAGCCCCTTTGAGAGGGCTATAGGGCCAAAAAGGAAATATCCTCAGATAACAAATCTGAAAGAAGCTTTCTGAGAAAACTGCTTTGTGTTCTGTTAATTCATCTCACAGAGTTACATCTGTATTTCGTGGATCAAGAAGCTTTGCTAGCCTTATTTCTGTGGAAATCTGAGAAAGTGATATTTCGGATCCCTTTGAAGGCTATAGTGCCAAAGGAAATATCCTCCGATAACAAAAGAAAGAAGCTTTCTGAGAAACTTCTTTGTGTTCTGTGAAATCATCTCACAGAGTTACAGCTTTCCCCTCAAGAAGCCTTTCGCTAAGACAGTTCTTGTGGAATTGGCAAAGTGATATTTGGAAGCCCATAGAGGGCTATAGTGAAAAAGGAAATATCCTCAGATGAAATCTGGAAAGAAGCTTTCTGAGAAACTGCTTAGTGTTCTGTGAATTCATCTCACAGAGTTACATCTGTATTTCGTGGATCTCTTTGCTAGCCTTATTTCTGTGGAATCTGAGAACAGATATTTTGGATCCCTTTGAAGACTATAGGGCCAAAGGAAATATCCTCCGATAACAAAGAGAAAGAAGCTTTCTGAGAAACTTCTTTGTGTTCTGTGAAATCATCTCACAGAGTTACAGCTTTCCCCTCAAGAAGCCTTTCGCTAAGACAGTTCTTGTGGAATTGGCAAAGTGATATTTGGAAGCCCATAGAGGGCTATGGTGAAAAAGGAAATATCCTCAGATGAAATCTGGAAAGAAGCTTTCTGAGAAACTGCTTAGTGTTCTGTTAATTCATCTCACAGAGTTACATCTGTATTTCGTGGATCTCTTTGCTAGCCTTATTTCTGTGGAATCTGAGAAAGATATTTCGGATCCCTTTGAAGACTATAGGGCCAAAGGAAATATCCTCCGATAACAAAGAGAAGAAGCTTTCTGAGAAACTTCTTTGTGTTCTGTGAAATCATCTCACAGAGTTACAGCTTTCCCCTCAAGAAGCCTTTCGCTAAGACAGTTCTTGTGGAATTGGCAAAGTGATATTTGGAAGCCCATAGAGGGCTATGGTGAAAAAGGAAATATCCTCAGATGAAATCTGGAAAGAAGCTTTCTGAGAAACTGCTTAGTGTTCTGTTAATTCATCTCACAGAGTTACATCTGTATTTCGTGGATCTCTTTGCTAGCCTTATTTCTGTGGAATCTGAGAACAGATATTTCGGATCCCTTTGAAGACTATAGGGCCAAAGGAAATATCCTCCGATAAAAAGAAAAGAAGCTTTCTGAGAAACTTCTTTGTGTTCTGTGAAATCATCTCACAGAGTTACAGCTTTCCCCTCAAGAAGCCTTTCGCTAAGACAGTTCTTGTGGAATTGGCAAAGTGATATTTGGAAGCCCAGAGAGGGCTATGGTGGGCCAAAGGAAATATCCTCAGATGAAATCTGGAAAGAAGCTTTCTGAGAAACTGCTTAGTGTTCTGTTAATTCATCTCACAGAGTTACATCTGTATTTCGTGGATCTCTTTGCTAGCCTTATTTCTGTGGAATCTGAGAACAGATATTTCGATCCCTTTGAAGACTATAGGGCCAAAGGAAATATCCTCCGATAAAAAAGAGAAAGAAGCTTTCTGAGAAACTTCTTTGTGTTCTGTGAAATCATCTCACAGAGTTACAGCTTTCCCTCAAGAAGCCTTTTGCTAAGACAGTTCTTGTGGAATTGGCAAAGTGATATTTGGAAGCCCATAGAGGGCTATGGTATAGGGAAAAGGAAATATCCTCAGATGAAATCTGAGAAAGAAGCTTTCTGAGAAAACTGCTTTGTGTTCTGTTAAATCATCTCACAGAGTTACATCTGTTTTCAAGGATCTCTTTGCTAGCCTTATTTCTTGTGGAATTGGAAAGTGATATTTCGGATCCCATTTGAGGGCTATAGGGAAAAAGGAAATATCCTCAGATAAAAAAGAAAGAAGCTTTCTGAGAAACTTCTTTGTGTTCTGTGAAATCATCTCACAGAGTTACAGCTTTCCCCTCAAGAAGCTCTTTTCGCTAAGACAGTTTTGTGGAATTGAAAGTGATATTTTCGGAAGCCCATAGAGGGCTATAGGGCCAAAGGAAATATCCTCAGATGAAAAAGAGAAAGAAGCTTTCTGAGAAAACTTCTTTGTGTTCTGTTAATTCATCTCACAGAGTTACAGCTTTTTCCTCAAGAAGCTCTTCGCTAAGCAGTTTTGTGGAATTGGCAAAGTGATATTTGGAAGCCCATTGAGGGCTAGGGAAAAAGGAAATCCTCCTGAAAAAAATCTGGAAAGAAGAAGCTTTCTGAGAAAACTGCTTAGTGTTCTGTTAATTCATCTCACAGAGTTACATCTGTATTTCCTAAGATCTCTTTGCTAGCCTTATTTCTGTGGAATCTGAGAAAAGATATTTCGGATCCCTTTGAAGGGCTAGGGCCAAAGGAAATATCCTCCGATAAAAAAAAGAAAGCTTTTTGAGAAAACTTCTTTGTGTTCTGTGAAATCATCTCACAGAGTTACAGCTTTCCCCTCAAGAAGCCTTTCGCTAAGACAGTTCTTGTGGAATTGGCAAAGTGATATTTGGAAGCCCATTTGAGGGCTATGGTGAAAAAGGAAATATCCTCAGATGAAATCTGGAAAGAAGCTTTCTGAGAAACTGCTTAGTGTTCTGTGTGAATTCATCTCACAGAGTTACATCTGTATTTCGTCAAGATCTCTTTGCTAGCTAAGCTACAGTTCTTTCTGGAATCTGAGAACAGATATTTTTCGGATCCCTTTGAAGACTATAGGGCCAAAAAGGAAATATCCTCCGATAAAAAGAGAAAAAGAAGCTTTCTGAGAAAACTTCTTTGTGTTCTGTGAAATCATCTCACAGAGTTACAGCTTTCCCCTCAAGAAGCCTTTCGCTAAGACAGTTCTTGTGGAATTGGCAAAGTGATATTTGGAAGCCCATAGAGGGCTATGGTGAAAAAGGAAATATCCTCAGATGAAATCTGGAAAGAAGCTTTCTGAGAAACTGCTTTGTGTTCTGTTAAATTCATCTCACAGAGTTACATCTGTATTTCGTGGATCTCTTTTGCTAGCCTTATTTCTGTGGAATCTGAAGCCTTTCGCTAAGACAGTATTTCGGATCCCTTTGAAGGGCTATAGGGAAAAAGGAAATATCCTCCGATAAAATCTGAAGAAAGAAAAACTGCTTTCTGTTAATTCATCTCACAGAGTTACTGTATTTCTTTCTTTGCTGCCTTATTTCTGTGGAAACAGATATTTTCGGATCCCTTTGAAGACTATAGGGCCAAAGGAAATATCCTCCGATAACAAAGAGAAAGAAGCTTTCTGAGAAACTTCTTTGTGTTCTGTGAAATCATCTCACAGAGTTACAGCTTTCCCCTCAAGAAGCCTTTCGCTAAGACAGTTCTTGTGGAATTGGCAAAGTGATATTTGGAAGCCCATAGAGGGCTATGGTGAAAGGAAATATCCTCAGATGAAATCTGGAAAGAAGCTTTCTGAGAAACTGCTTAGTGTTCTGTTAATTCATCTCACAGAGTTACATCTGTATTTCGTGGATCTCTTTGCTAGCCTTATTTCTGTGGAATCTGAGAACAGATATTTCGGATCCCTTTGAAGACTATAGGGCCAAAGGAAATATCCTCCGATAACAAAGAGAAAGAAGCTTTCTGAGAAACTTCTTTGTGTTCTGTGAAATCATCTCACAGAGTTACAGCTTTCCCCTCAAGAAGCCTTTCGCTAAGACAGTTCTTGTGGAATTGGCAAAGTGATATTTGGAAGCCCATAGAGGGCTATGGTGAAAAAGGAAATATCCTCAGATGAAATCTGGAAAGAAGCTTTCTGAGAAACTGCTTAGTGTTCTGTTAATTCATCTCACAGAGTTACATCTGTATTTCGTGGATCTCTTTGCTAGCCTTATTTCTGTGGAATCTGAGAACAGATATTTCGGATCCCTTTGAAGACTATAGGGCCAAAGGAAATATCCTCCGATAACAAAGAGAAAGAAGCTTTCTGAGAAACTTCTTTGTGTTCTGTGAAATCATCTCACAGAGTTACAGCTTTCCCCTCAAGAAGCCTTTCGCTAAGACAGTTCTTGTGGAATTGGCAAAGTGATATTTGGAAGCCCATAGAGGGCTATGGTGAAAAAGGAAATATCCTCAGATGAAATCTGGAAAGAAGCTTTCTGAGAAAAACTGCTTAGTGTTCTGTTAATTCATCTCACAGAGTTACATCTGTATTTCGTGGATCTCTTTGCTAGCCTTATTTCTGTGGAATCTGAGAACAGATATTTCGGATCCCTTTGAAGACTATAGGGCCAAAGGAAATATCCTCCGATAACAAAGAGAAAGAAGCTTTCTGAGAAAACTTCTTTGTGTTCTGTGAAATCATCTCACAGAGTTACAGCTTTCCCCTCAAGAAGCCTTTCGCTAAGACAGTTCTTGTGGAATTGGCAAAGTGATATTATTGGAAGCCCATAGAGGGCTATGGTGAAAAAGGAAATATCCTCAGATGAAATCTGGAAAGAAGCTTTCTGAGAAACTGCTTAGTGTTCTGTTAATTCATCTCACAGAGTTACATCTGTATTTCGTGGATCTCTTTGCTAGCCTTATTTCTGTGGAATCTGAGAACAGATATTTCGGATCCCTTTGAAGACTATAGGGCCAAAGGAAATATCCTCCGATAACAAAGAGAAAGAAGCTTTCTGAGAAAAACTTCTTTGTGTTCTGTGAAATCATCTCACAGAGTTACAGCTTTCCCCTCAAGAAGCCTTTCGCTAAGACAGTTCTTGTGGAATTGGCAAAGTGATATTTGGAAGCCCATAGAGGGCTATGGTGAAAAAGGAAATATCCTCAGATGAAATCTGGAAAGAAGCTTTCTGAGAAACTGCTTAGTGTTCTGTTAATTCATCTCACAGAGTTACATCTGTATTTCGTGGATCTCTTTGCTAGCCTTATTTCTGTGGTGTCTGAGAACAGATATTTCGGATCCCTTTGAAGACTATAGGGCCAAAGGAAATATCCTCCGATAACAAAGAGAAAGAAGCTTTCTGAGAAACTTCTTTGTGTTCTGTGAAATCATCTCACAGAGTTACAGCTTTCCCCTCAAGAAGCCTTTCGCTAAGACAGTTCTTGTGGAATTGGCAAAGTGATATTTGGAAGCCCATAGAGGGCTATGGTGAAAAAAAAGGAAATATCCTCAGATGAAATCTGGAAAGAAGCTTTCTGAGAAAACTGCTTAGTGTTCTGTTAATTCATCTCACAGAGTTACATCTGTATTTCGTGGATCTCTTTGCTAGCCTTATTTCTGTGGAATCTGAGAACAGATATTTCGGATCCCTTTGAAGACTATAGGGCCAAAGGAAATATCCTCCGATAACAAAGAGAAAGAAGCTTTCTGAGAAAACTTCTTTGTGTTCTGTGAAATCATCTCACAGAGTTACAGCTTTCCCTCAAGAAGCCTTTGGCTAACACAGTTCTTGTGGAATTGGCAAAGTGATATTTGGAAGCCCATAGAGGGCTATGGTGAAAAAGGAAATATCCTCAGATGAAATCTGGAAAGAAGCTTTCTGAGAAAACTGCTTAGTGTTCTGTTAATTCATCTCACAGAGTTACATCTGTATTTCGTGGATCTCTTTGCTAGCCTTATTTCTGTGGAATCTGAGAACAGATATTTCGGATCCCTTTGAAGACTATAGGGCCAAAGGAAATATCCTCCGATAACAAAGAGAAAGAAGCTTTCTGAGAAACTTCTTTGTGTTCTGTGAAATCATCTCACAGAGTTACAGCTTTCCCCTCAAGAAGCCTTTCGCTAAGACAGTTCTTGTGGAATTGGCAAAGTGATATTTGGAAGCCCATAGAGGGCTATGGTGAAAAAAAAGGAAATATCCTCAGATGAAATCTGGAAAGAAGCTTTCTGAGAAACTGCTTAGTGTTCTGTTAATTCATCTCACAGAGTTACATCTGTATTTTTCGTGGATCTCTTTGCTAGCCTTATTTCTGTGGAATCTGAGAACAGATATTTCGGATCCCTTTGAAGACTATAGGGCCAAAGGAAATATCCTCCGATAACAAAAGAAAGAAGCTTTCTGAGAAATTCTTTGTGTTCTGTGAAATCATCTCACAGAGTTACAGCTTTCCCCTCAAGAAGCCTTTCGCTAAGACAGTTCTTGTGGAATTGGCAAAGTGATATTTGGAAGCCCATAGAGGGCTATGGGGCTATGGTGAAAAAAGGAAATATCCTCAGATGAAATCTGGAAAGAAGCTTTCTGAGAAACTGCTTAGTGTTCTGTTAATTCATCTCACAGAGTTACATCTGTATTTCGTGGATCTCTTTGCTAGCCTTATTTCTGTGGAATCTGAGAACAGATATTTCGGATCCCTTTGAAGACTATAGGGCCAAAGGAAATATCCTCCGATAACAAAGAGAAAGAGAAAGAAGCTTTCTGAGAAACTTCTTTGTGTTCTGTGAAATCATCTCACAGAGTTACAGCTTTCCCCTCAAGAAGCCTTTCGCTAAGACAGTTCTTGTGGAATTGGCAAAGTGATATTTGGAAGCCCATAGAGGGCTATGGTGAAAAAGGAAATATCCTCAGATGAAATCTGGAAAGAAGCTTTCTGAGAAAAACTGCTTAGTGTTCTGTTAATTCATCTCACAGAGTTACATCTGTATTTCGTGGATCTCTTTGCTAGCCTTATTTCTGTGGAATCTGAGAACAGATATTTTCGGATCCCTTTGAAGACTATAGGGCCAAAGGAAATATCCTCCGATAACAAAGAGAAAGAAAGAAGCTTTCTGAGAAACTTCTTTGTGTTCTGTGAAATCATCTCACAGAGTTACAGCTTTCCCCTCAAGAAGCCTTTCGCTAAGACAGTTCTTGTGGAATTGGCAAAGTGATATTTGGAAGCCCATAGAGGGCTATGGTGAAAAAGGAAATATCCTCAGATGAAATCTGGAAAAATCTGAAAGAAGCTGAGAAAAAACTGCTGCTTAGTGTTCTGTTAATTCATCTCACAGAGTTACATCTGTATTTCGTGGATCTCTTTGCTAGCCTTATTTCTGTGGAATCTGAGAACAGATATTTCGGATCCCTTTGAAGACTATAGGGCCAAAGGAAATATCCTCCGATAACAAAGAGAAAGAAGCTTTCTGAGAAAACTTCTTTGTGTTCTGTGAAATCATCTCACAGAGTTACAGCTTTCCCCTCAAGAAGCCTTTCGCTAAGACAGTTCTTGTGGAATTGGCAAAGTGATATTTGGAAGCCCATAGAGGGCTATGGTGAAAAAGGAAATATCCTCAGATGAAATCTGGAAAGAAGCTTTCTGAGAAACTGCTTAGTGTTCTGTTAATTCATCTCACAGAGTTACATCTGTATTTCGTGGATCTCTTTGCTAGCCTTATTTCTGTGGAATCTGAGAACAGATATTTCGGATCCCTTTGAAGACTATAGGGCCAAAGGAAATATCCTCCGATAACAAAGAGAAAGAAAGAAAGCTTTCTGAGAAACTTCTTTGTGTTCTGTGAAATCATCTCACAGAGTTACAGCTTTCCCCTCAAGAAGCCTTTCGCTAAGACAGTTCTTGTGGAATTGGCAAAGTGATATTTGGAAGCCCATAGAGGGCTATGGTGAAAAAGGAAATATCCTCAGATGAAATCTGGAAAGAAGCTTTCTGAGAAACTGCTTTAGTGTTCTGTGTTCATCTCACAGAGTTACATCATGTATTTCGTGGATCTCTTTGCTAGCTTATTTCTGTATTTCTGTGGAATCTGAGAAACAGATATTTCGGATCCCTTTGAAGACTATAGGGCCAAAGGAAATATCCTCCGATAACAAAGAGAAAGAAGCTTTCTGAGAAACTTCTTTGTGTTCTGTGAAATCATCTCACAGAGTTACAGCTTTCCCCTCAAGAAGCCTTTCGCTAAGACAGTTCTTGTGGAATTGGCAAAGTGATATTTGGAAGCCCATAGGGGCTATGGGGCTGAAAAAAGGAAATATCCTCAGATGAAATCTGGAAAGAAGCTTTCTGAGAAACTGCTTAGTGTTCTGTTTATTCATCTCACAGAGTTACATCTGTATTTCGTGGATCTCTTTGCTAGCCTTATTTCTGTGGAATCTGAGAACAGATATTTCGGATCCCTTTGAAGACTATAGGGCCAAAGGAAATATCCTCCGATAACAAAGAGAAAGAAGCTTTCTGAGAAACTTCTTTGTGTTCTGTGAAATCATCTCACAGAGTTACAGCTTTCCCCTCAAGAAGCCTTTCGCTAAGACAGTTCTTGTGGAATTGGCAAAGTGATATTTGGAAGCCCATAGAGGGCTATGGTGAAAAAGGAAATATCCTCAGATGAAATCTGGAAAGAAGCTTTCTGAGAAAAACTGAAAGTGTTTTGTTAATTCATGTTAATCACAGAGTTTACATCTGTATTTCGTGGATCTCTTTGCTAGCCTTATTTCTGTGTGGAATCTGAGAACAGATATTTCGGATCCCTTTGAAGACTATAGGGCCAAAGGAAATATCCTCCGATAACAAAGAGAAAGAAGCTTTCTGAGAAAAACTTCTTTGTGTTCTGTGAAATCATCTCACAGAGTTACAGCTTTCCCCTCAAGAAGCCTTTCGCTAAGACAGTTCTTGTGGAATTGGCAAAGTGATATTTGGAAGCCCATAGAGGGCTATGGTGAAAAAGGAAATATCCTCAGATGAAATCTGGAAAGAAGCTTTCTGAGAAACTGCTTAGTGTTCTGTTAATTCATCTCACAGAGTTACATCTGTATTTCGTGGATCTCTTTGCTAGCCTTATTTCTGTGGAATCTGAGAAACAGATATTTCGGATCCCTTTGAAGACTATAGGGCCAAAGGAAATATCCTCCGATAACAAAGAGAAAGAAGCTTTCTGAGAAACTTCTTTGTGTTCTGTGAAATCATCTCACAGAGTTACAGCTTTCCCTCAAGAAGCCTTTCGCTAAGCTACAGTTCTTGTGGAATGGCAAAGTGATATTTGGAAGCCCATAGAGGGCTATGGTGAAAAAGGAAATATCCTCAGATGAAATCTGGAAAGAAGCTTTCTGAGAAACTGCTTAGTGTTCTGTTAATTCATCTCACAGAGTTACATCTGTATTTCGTGGATCTCTTTGCTAGCCTTATTTCTGTGGAATCTGAGAACAGATATTTCGGATCCCTTTGAAGACTATAGGGCCAAAGGAAATATCCTCCGATAACAAAGAGAAAGAAGCTTTCTGAGAAAAAACTTCTTTGTGTTCTGTGAAATCATCTCACAGAGTTACAGCTTTCCCCTCAAGAAGCCTTTCGCTAAGACAGTTTTCCCCTCTTGTGGAATTGGCAAAGTGATATTTGGAAGCCCATAGAGGGCTATGGTGAAAAAAGGAAAAAAGGATCCTCAGATGAAATCTGGAAAGAAGCTTTCTGAGAAAAACTGCTTAGTGTTCTGTTAATTCATCTCACAGAGTTACATCTGTATTTCGTGGATGGATCTCTTTGCTAGCCTTATTTCTGTGGAATCTGAGAACAGATATTTCGGATCCCTTTGAAGACTATAGGGCCAAAGGAAATATCCTCCGATAACAAAGAGAAAGAAGCTTTCTGAGAAACTTCTTTGTGTTCTGTGAAATCATCTCACAGAGTTACAGCTTTCCCCTCAAGAAGCCTTTCGCTAAGACAGTTTCGCTAAGACAGTTCTTGTGGAATTGGCAAAGTGATATTTGGAAGCCCATAGAGGGCTATGGTGAAAAAGGAAATATCCTCAGATGAAATCTGGAAAGAAGCTTTCTGAGAAAAACTGCTTAGTGTTCTGTTAATTCATCTCACAGAGTTACATCTGTATTTCGTGGATCTCTTTGCTAGCCTTATTTCTGTGGAATCTGAGAAATCAGATATTTCGGATCCCTTTTCGAAGACTATAGGGCCAAAGGAAATATCCTCCGATAACAAAAGAAAGAAGCTTTTCTGAGAAAAACTTCTTTGTGTTCTGTGAAATCATCTCACAGAGTTTACAGCTTTCCCCTCAAGAAGCCTTTCGCTAAGACAGTTCTTGTGGAATTGGCAAAGTGATATTTGGAAGCCCATAGAGGGCTATGGTGAAAAAAAAAATATCCTCAGATGAAATCTGGAAAGAAGCTTTCTGAGAAAAACTGCTTAGTGTTCTGTTAATTCATTCTCACAGAGTTACATCTGTATTTCGTGGATCTCTTTGCTAGCCTTATTTCTGTGGAATCTGAGAACAGATATTTCGGATCCCTTTGAAGACTACTATAGGGCCAAAGGAAATATCCTCCGATAACAAAGAGAAAGAAGCTTTCTGAGAAACTTCTTTGTGTTCTGTGAAATCATCTCACAGAGTTACAGCTTTCCCCTCAAGAAGCCTTTCGCTAAGACAGTTCTTGTGGAATTGGCAAAGTGATATTTGGAAGCCCATAGAGGGCTATGGTGAAAAAGGAAATATCCTCAGATGAAATCTGGAAAATCTGAAAGCTTTCTGAGAAACTGCTTAGTGTTCTGTTAATTCATCTCACAGAGTTACATCTGTATTTCGTGGATCTCTTTGCTAGCCTTATTTCTGTGGAATCTGAGAACAGATATTTCGGATCCCTTTGAAGACTATAGGGCCAAAGGAAATATCCTCCGATAACAAAGAGAAAGAAGCTTTCTGAGAAAAAAGAAAGAAGTTCTGTGAAATCATCTCACAGAGTTACAGCTTTCCCCTCAAGAAGCCTTTCGCTAAGACAGTTCTTGTGGAATTGGCAAAGTGATATTTGGAAGCCCATAGAGGGCTATGGTGAAAAAGGAAATATCCTCAGATGAAATCTGGAAAGAAGCTTTCTGAGAAACTGCTTAGTGTTCTGTTAATTCATCTCACAGAGTTACATCTGTATTTCGTGGATCTCTTTGCTAGCCTTATTTCTGTGGAATCTGAGAACAGATATTTCGGATCCCTTTGAAGACTATAGGGGACCAAAGGAATATCCTCCGATAACAAAGAGAAAGAAGCTTTCTGAGAAACTTCTTTGTGTTCTGTGAAATCATCTCACAGAGTTACAGCTTTCCCCTCAAGAAGCCTTTCGCTAAGACAGTTCTTGTGGAATTGGCAAAGTGATATTTGGAAGCCCATAGAGGGCTATGGTGAAAAAAAGGAAATATCCTCAGATGAAATCTGGAAAGAAGCTTTCTGAGAAACTGCTTAGTGTTCTGTTAATTCATCTCACAGAGTTACATCTGTATTTCGTGGATCTCTTTGCTAGCCTTATTTCTGTGGAATCTGAGAACAGATATTTCGGATCCCTTTGAAGACTATAGGGCCAAAGGAAATATCCTCCGATAACAAAGAGAAAGAAGCTTTCTGAGAAACTTCTTTGTGTTCTGTGAAATCATCTCACAGAGTTTACAGCTTTCCCCTCAAGAAGCCTTTCGCTAAGACAGTTCTTGTGGAATTGGCAAAGTTTCGCTAAGACAGTTCTTATTTGGAAAGTGATATTTGGAAGCCCATAGAGGGCTATGGTATGGTGAAAAAGGAAATATCCTCAGATGAAATCTGGAAAGAAGCTTTCTGAGAAACTGCTTAGTGTTCTGTTAATTCATCTCACAGAGTTACATCTGTATTTCGTGGATCTCTTTGCTAGCCTTATTTCTGTGGAATCTGAGAACAGATATTTCGGATCCCTTTGAAGACTATAGGGCCAAAGGAAATATCCTCCGATAACAAAGAGAAAGAAGCTTTCTGAGAAAACTTCTTTGTGTTCTGTGAAAAATCATCTCACAGAGTTACAGCTTTCCCCTCAAGAAGCCTTTCGCTAAGACAGTTCTTGTGGAATTGGCAAAGTGATATTTGGAAGCCCATAGAGGGCTATGGTGAAAAAGGAAATATCCTCAGATGAAATCTGGAAAGAAGCTTTCTGAGAAAAATGCTTAGTGTTCTGTTAATTCATCTCACAGAGTTACATCTGTATTTCGTGGATCTCTTTGCTAGCCTTATTTCTCTGGAATCTTTCTGTGAATCTGAGAAACAGATATTTCGGATCCCTTTGAAGACTATAGGGCCAAAGGAAATATCCTCCGATAACAAAGAGAAAGAAGCTTTCTGAGAAACTTCTTTGTGTTCTGTGAAATCATCTCACAGAGTTACAGCTTTCCCCTCAAGAAGCCTTTCGCTAAGACAGTTCTTGTGGAATTGGCAAAGTGATATTTGGAAGCCCATAGAGGGCTATGGTGAAAAAGGAAATATCCTCAGATGAAATCTGGAAAGAAGCTTTCTGAGAAACTGCTTAGTGTTCTGTTAATTCATCTCACAGAGTTACATCTGTATTTCGTGGATCTCTTTGCTAGCCTTATTTTTCTGTGGAATCTGAGAACAGATATTTCGGATCCCTTTGAAGACTATAGGGCCAAAGGAAAAATCCTCCGATAACAAAGAGAAAGAAGCTTTCTGAGAAAAACTTCTTTGTGTTCTGTGAAATCATCTCACAGAGTTACAGCTTTCCCCTCAAGAAGCCTTTCGCTAAGACAGTTCTTGTGGATTGGCAAAGTGATATTTGGAAGCCCATAGAGGGCTATGGTGAAAAAGGAAATATCCTCAGATGAAATCTGGAAAGAAGCTTTCTGAGAAACTGCTTAGTGTTCTTTAATGTTAATTCATCTCACAGAGTTACATCTGTATTTCGTGGATCTCTTTGCTAGCCTTATTTCTGTGGAATCTGAGAACAGATATTTCGGATCCCTTTGAAGACTATAGGGCCAAAGGAAATATCCTCCGATAACAAAGAGAAAGAAGCTTTCTGAGAAAAAAGAAATTTGTGTTCTGTGAAATCATCTCACAGAGTTACAGCTTTCCCCTCAAGAAGCCTTTCGCTAAGACAGTTCTTGTGGAATTGGCAAAGTGATATTTGGAAGCCCATAGAGGGCTATGGTGAAAAAGGAAATATCCTCAGATGAAAATCTGGAAAGAAAGAAGCTTTCTGAGAAAAACTGCTTTTGTGTTCTGTTAATTCATTCATCACACAGAGTTTACATCTGTATTTCGTGGATCTCTTTGCTAGCCTTATTTCTGTGGAATCTGAGAACAGATATTTCGGATCCCTTTGAAGACTATAGGGCCAAAGGAAATATCCTCCGATAACAAAGAGAAAGAAGCTTTCTGAGAAACTTCTTTGTGTTCTGTGAAATCATCTCACAGAGTTACAGCTTTCCCCTCAAGAAGCCTTTCGCTAAGACAGTTCTTGTGGAATTGGCAAAGTGATATTTGGAAGCCCATAGAGGGCTATGGTGAAAAAGGAAATATCCTCAGATGAAAAATCTGGAAAGAAGCTTTCTGAGAAACTGCTTAGTGTTCTGTTAATTCATCTCACAGAGTTACATCTGTATTTCGTGGATCTCTTTGCTAGCCTTATTTCTGTGGAATCTGAGAACAGATATTTCGGATCCCTTTGAAGACTATAGGGCCAAAGGAAATATCCTCCGATAACAAATAGAAAGAAGCTTTCTGAGAAAGAAACTTCTTGTGTTCTGTGAAATCATCTCACAGAGTTACAGCTTTCCCCTCAAGAAGCCTTTCGCTAAGACAGTTCTTGTGGAATTGGCAAAGTGATATTTGGAAGCCCATAGAGGGCTATGGTGAAAAAGGAAATATCCTCAGATGAAATCTGGAAAGAAGCTTTCTGAGAAACTGCTTAGTGTTCTGTTAATTCATCTCACAGAGTTACATCTGTATTTCGTGGATCTCTTTGCTAGCCTTATTTCTGTGGAATCTGAGAACAGATATTTCGGATCCCTTTGAAGACTATTTCGGATCCCTTTGAAGACTATAGGGCCAAAGGAAATATCCTCCGATAACAAAGAGAAAGAAGCTTTCTGAGAAACTTCTTTGTGTTCTGTGAAATCATCTCACAGAGTTACAGCTTTCCCCTCAAGAAGCCTTTCGCTAAGACAGTTCTTGTGGAATTGGCAAAGTGATATTTGGAAGCCCATAGAGGGCTATGGTGAAAAAAAAATATATATCCTCAGATGAAATCTGGAAAGAAGCTTTCTGAGAAAAACTGCTTAGTGTTCTGTTTAATTCATCTCACAGAGTTACATCTGTATTTCGTGGATCTCTTTGCTAGCCTTATTTCTGTGGAATCTGAGAACAGATATTTCGGATCCCTTTGAAGACTATAGGGCCAAAGGAAATATCCTCCGATAACAAAGAGAAAGAAGCTTTCTGAGAAAAAACTTCTTTGTGTTCTGTGAAATCATCTCACAGAGTTACAGCTTTCTTCAAGAAGCCTTTCGCTAAGACAGTTCTTGTGGAATTTCGCAAAGTGATTTTGGAAGCCCATAGAGAGGGCTATGGTGAAAAAGGAAAAAAAAGGAAATATCCTCAGATGAAATCTGGAAAGAAGCTTTCTGAGAAAAAAAGCTTAGTGTTCTGTTAATTTCTGAGAAACTGCTCACAGTTCTGTTAATTTACACAGAGTTACATGTGTATTTCGTGGATCTCTTTGCTAGCCTTATTTCTGTGGAATCTGAGAACAGATATTTCGGATCCCTTTGAAGACTATAGGGCCAAAGGAAATATCCTCCGATAACAAAGAGAAAGAAGCTTTCTGAGAAACTTCTTTGTGTTCTGTGAAATCATCTCACAGAGTTACAGCTTTCCCCTCAAGAAGCCTTTCGCTAAGACAGTTCTTGTGGAATTGGCAAAGTGATATTTGGAAGCCCATAGAGGGCTATGGTGAAAAAAAAAATATCCTCAGATGAAATCTGGAAAGAAGCTTTCTGAGAAACTGCTTAGTGTTCTGTTAATTCATCTCACAGAGTTACATCTGTATTTCGTGGATCTCTTTGCTAGCCTTATTTCTGTGGATCTGATTTCTGAATCAGAACAGATATTTCGGATCCCTTTGAAGACTATAGGGCCAAAGGAAATATCCTCCGATAACAAAGAGAAAGAAGCTTTCTGAGAAAACTTCTTTGTGTTCTGTGAAATCATCTCACAGAGTTTACAGCTTTCCCCAGCTTTCCCAGAAGCCTTTCGCTAAGACAGTTCTTGTGGAATTGGCAAAGTGATATTTGGAAGCCCATAGAGGGCTATGGTGAAAAAGGAAATATCCTCAGATGAAATCTGGAAAGAAGCTTTCTGAGAAACTGCTTAGTGTTCTGTTAATTCATCTCACAGAGTTACATCTGTATTTCGTGGATCTCTTTGCTAGCTTATTTCTGTGGAATCTCTCAACAGATTATTTCGGATCCCTTTGAATTTTGAAGCTATATCCTCTTCATGAAATCTGAAGAAGAAAGAAACTGCTTAGTGTTCTGTTAAATATCTCACAGAGTCTGTATTTCATGCTAGAGATTTCTGTGAAATCTGAAAGATATTTCGGATCCCTTTGAAGAAATAGGGCCAAAGGAAATATCTCCGATAAAAAGAGAAAGAAGCTTTTTGAGAAACTTCTTTGTGTTCTGTGAAATCATCTCACAGAGTTACAGCTTTCCCCTCAAGAAGCCTTTCGCTAAGACAGTTCTTGTGGAATTGGCAAAGTGATATTTGGAAGCCCATAGAGGGCTATGGTGAAAAAGGAAATATCCTCAGATGAAATCTGGAAAGAAGCTTTCTGAGAAACTGCTTAGTGTTCTGTTAATTCATCTCACAGAGTTACATCTGTATTTCGTGGATCTCTTTGCTAGCCTTATTTCTGTGGAATCTGAGAACAGATATTTCGGATCCCTTTGAAGACTATAGGGCCAAAGGAAATATCCTCCGATAACAAAGAGAAAGAAGCTTTCTGAGAAACTTCTTTGTGTTCTGTGAAATCATCTCACAGAGTTACAGCTTTCCCCTCAAGAAGCCTTTCGCTAAGACAGTTCTTGTGGAATTGGCAAAGTGATATTTGGAAGCCCATAGAGGGCTATGGTGAAAAAAGGAAATATCCTCAGATGAAAATCTGGAAAGAAGCTTTCTGAGAAAAAAAATATCTGCTTAGTGTTCTGTTAATTTCATCTCACAGAGTTACATCTGTATTTCGTGGATCTCTTTGCTAGCCTTATTTCTGTGGAATCTGAGAACAGATATTTCGGATCCCTTTGAAGACTATAGGGCCAAAGGAAATATCCTCCGATAACAAAGAGAAAGAAGCTTTCTGAGAAAAAACTTTGTGTTCTGTGAAATCATCTCACAGAGTTTACAGCTTTCCCCTCAAGAAGCCTTTCGCTAAGACAGTTCTTGTGGAATTGGCAAAGTGATATTTGGAAGCCCATAGAGGGCTATGGGAAAAAGGAAATATCCTCAGATGAAATCTGGAAAGAAGCTTTCTGAGAAAAAATTAGTGTTCTGTTAATTCATCTCAGAGAGTTACATCTGTATTTCGTGGATCTCTTTGCTAGCCTTATTTCTGTGGAATCTGAGAACAGATATTTCGGATCCTTTGAAGACTATAGGGCCAAAGGAAATATATCTCCGATCCCTTTAACAATAGAAAAGAAGCTTTCTCCGATAACAAAAAAAAGAAGCTTTCTGAGAAACTTCTTTGTGTTCTCATCTCACAGAGTTACACAGAGCTTTCCCCTCAAGAAGAAGCCTTTCGCTAAGACAGTTCTTGTGGAATTGGCAAAGTGATATTTGGAAGCCCATAGAGGGCTATGGTGAAAAAGGAAATATCCTCAGATGAAATCTGGAAAGAAGCTTTCTGAGAAACTGCTTAGTGTTCTGTTAATTCATCTCACAGAGTTACATCTGTATTTCGTGGATCTCTTTGCTAGCCTTATTTCTGTGGAATCTGAGAACAGATATTTCGGATCCCTTTGAAGACTATAGGGCCAAAGGAAATATCCTCCAATAACAAAGAGAAAGAAGCTTTCTGAGAAACTTCTTTGTGTTCTGTGAAATCATCTCACAGAGTTACAGCTTTCCCCTCAAGAAGCCTTTCGCTAAGACAGTTCTTGTGGAATTGGCAAAGTGATATTTGGAAGCCCATAGAGGGCTATGGTGAAAAAGGAAATATCCTCAGATGAAAAATCCTCAGATGAAAGAAGAAAGAAGCTGAGAGAAACTGCTTAGTGTTCTGTAATTCATCTCACAGAGTTACATCTGTATTTCGTGGATCTCTTTGCTAGCCTTATTTCTGTGGAATCTGAGAACAGATATTTCGGATCCCTTTGAAGACTATAGGGCCAAAGGAAATATCCTCCGATAACAAAGAGAAAGAAGCTTTCTGAGAAAATTCTTTGTGTTCTGTGAAATCATCTCACAGAGTTACAGCTTTCCCCTCAAGAAGCCTTTCGCTAAGACAGTTCTTGTGGAATTGGCAAAGTGATATTTGGAAGCCCATAGAGGGCTATGGTGAAAAAGGAAATATCCTCAGATGAAATCTGGAAAGAAGCTTTCTGAGAAAAAAAGCTTAGTGTTCTGTTTATTCATCTCACAGAGAAGTTACATCTGTATTTTCGTGGATCTCTTTGCTAGCCTTATTTCTGTGGAATTTCTGAGAAAGAGAACATTTTCGGATCCCTTTTTCGAAGACTATAGAAGGCCAAAGGAAATATCCTCCGATAACAAAGAAAGAAGCTTTCTGAGAAACTTCTTTGTGTTCTGTGAAATCATCTCACAGAGTTACAGCTTTCCCCTCAAGAAGCCTTTCGCTAAGACAGTTCTTGTGGAATTGGCAAAGTGATATTTGGAAGCCCATAGAGGGCTATGGTGAAAAAGGAAAATCCTCAGATGAAATCTGGAAAGAAGCTTTCTGAGAAAAACTGCTTAGTGTTCTGTTAATTCATCTCACAGAGTTACATCTGTATTTCGTGGATCTCTTTGCTAGCCTTATTTCTGTGGAATCTGAGAACAGATATTTCGGATGAAGACTATAGGGCCAAAGGAAATATCCTCCGATAAACAAAGAGAAAGAAGCTTTCTCCGAGAAACTTCTTTCTGAGAAACTTCTTTGTGTGAAATCATCTCACAAAGTTACAGCTTTCCCTCAAGAAGCCTTTCGCTAAGACAGTTCTTGTGGAATTGGCAAAGTGATATTTGGAAGCCCATAGAGAGGCTATGGTGAAAAAGGAAATATCCTCAGATGAAATCTGGAAAGAAGCTTTCTGAGAAACTGCTTAGTGTTCTGTTAATTCATCTCACAGAGTTACATCTGTATTTCGTGGATCTCTTTGCTAGCCTTATTTCTGTGGAATCTGAGAACTGATATTTCGGATCCCTTTGAAGACTATAGGGCCAAAGGAAATATCCTCCGATAACAAAGAGAAAGAAACTTTCTGAGAAACTTCTTTGTGTTCTGTGAAATCATCTCACAGAGTTACAGCTTTCCCCTCAAGAAGCCTTTCGCTAAGACAGTTCTTGTGGAATTGGCAAAGTGATATTTGTGGAATTGGCCCAAGTGATATTTGGAAGCTATAGAGGGCTAAAAAAAAGGAAATATCCTCAGATGAAAATCTGGAAAGAAGCTTTCTGAGAAAACTGCTTAGTGTTCTGTTAATTCATCTCACAGAGTTAATTCATCTTACAGAGTTATTTCATGTATTCTCGTTCTCTTTGCTAGCCTTATTTCTGTGGAATCTGAGAACAGATATTTCGGATCCCTTTGAAGACTATAGGGCCAAAGGAAATATCCTCCGATAACAAAGAGAAAGAAGCTTTCTGAGAAACTTCTTTGTGTTCTGTGAAATCATCTCACAGAGTTACAGCTTTCCCTCAAGAAGCCTTTCGCTAAGACAGTTCTTGTGGAATTGGCAAAGTGATATTTGGAAGCCCATAGAGGGCTATGGTGAAAAAGGAAATATCCTCAGATGAAATGGAAAGAAGGAAAGAGAAATGCTTAGTGTTCTGTTAATTCATCTCACAGAGTTTGTGGAAATGAAAGTTTCTGTGGATCTGAGAACAGATTTTGCTGAAAAAGGGCTTATTTCTGTGAAATCTTTCTGAGAAAGAATCTTTTGTGAGATCTTTCCTCAGAGAGATATTTCTGATCTGTTTTTGAAGACTTAGGGCCAAAGGAAATATCCTCCGATAACAAAGAGAAAGAAATTCATCTCAAGATTACTTTTGAGAAAGATATTTCGGATCCCTTTGAAGACTATAGGGCCAAAGGAAATATCCTCCTTCTTTGTGTTCTGTGAAATCATCTCACAGAGTTACAGCTTTCCCCTCAAGAAGCCTTTCGCTAAGACAGTTCTTGTGGAATTGGCAAAGTGATATTTGGAAGCCCATAGAGGGCTATGGTGAAAAAGGAAATATCCTCAGATGAAATCTGGAAAGAAGCTTTCTGAGAAAACTGCTTAGTGTTCTGTTAATTCATCTCACAGAGTTACATCTGTATTTCGTGGATCTCTTTGCTAGCCTTATTTCTGTGGAATCTGAGAACAGATATTTTTCGGATCCCTTTGAAGACTATAGGGCCAAAGGAAATATCCTCCGATAACAAAGAGAAAGAAGCTTTCTGAGAAACTTCTTTGAGAAAGAAGTTCTGTGAAATCATCTCTCACAGAGTTACAGCTTTCCCCTCAAGAAGCCTTTCGCTAAGACAGTTCTTGTGGAATTGGCAAAGTGATATTTGGAATTGGCCCAAAGTGATATTTGGAAGCCCATATGGTGGGAAAAAGGAAAAAAGGATCCTCAGATGAAAAAATCTGGAAAGAAGCTTTCTGAGAAACTGCTGTTGTTAATTCATCTCACAGAGTTACATCTGTATTTCGTGGATCTCTTTGCTAGCCTTATTTCTGTGGAATCTGAGAACAGATATTTCGGATCCCTTTGAAGACTATAGGGCCAAAGGAAATATCCTCCGATAACAAAGAGAAAGAAGCTTTCTGAGAAACTTCTTTGTGTTCTGTGAAATCATCTCACAGAGTTACAGCTTTCCCCTCAAGAAGCCTTTCGCTAAGACAGTTCTTGTGGAATTGGCAAAGTGATATTTGGAAGCCCATAGAGGGCTATGGTGAAAAAGGAAATATCCTCAGATGAAAAATCTGGAAAGAAGCTTTCTGAGAAACTGCTTAGTGTTCTGTTAATTCATCTCACAGAGTTACATCTGTATTTCGTGGATCTCTTTGCTAGCCTTATTTTATTGTGGAATCTGAGAACAGATATTTCGGATCCCTTTGAAATCTGTTTTCTGGAAATATCTCCGATTACAAAGAGAAAGAAGCTTTCTGAGAAACTTTTTGTGTTTCTGTGAAATCTCTCTCAGAGACATCTGTTTTCGTGGATCTCTTTGCTTTGCTAGTATTTCGGATTTATAGGGCCAAAGGAAATATCCTCCGATAACAAAGAGAAAGAAGCTTTTGAGAAACTTCTTTGTGTTCTGTGAAATATCTCACAGAACAGCAGAGTTTTTCCCCTCAAGAAGCCAAAGAAAGAGAGGGCTATGGTGAAAAAGGAAATATCCTCAGAAATGAAATCTGGAAAAGAAGCTTTCTGAGAAACTGCTTAGTGTTCTGTTAATTCATCTCACAGAGTTACATCTGTATTTCGTGGATCTCTTTGCTAGCCTTATTTCTGTGGAATCTGAGAAAGCAGATATTTCGGATCCCTTTGAAGACTATATTTGGGACTAAGGGCCAAAAAATCCTCCCTATAAAAAAGAGAAAGAGAAAGCTTTCTGAGAAACTTCTTTGTGTTCTGTGAAATCATCTCACAGAGTTACAGCTTTCCCCTCAAGAAGCCTTTCGCTAAGACAGTTCTTGTGGAATTGGCAAAGTGATATTTGGAAGCCCATAGAGGGCTATGGTGAAAAAAAGGAAATATCCTCAGATGAAATCTGGAAAGAAGAAGCTTCTGAGAAAACTGCTTAGTGTTCTGTTGTTCTTCTGTCTCACAGAGTTACATCTGTATTTCGTGGTATCTCTCTTTTGCTAGCCTTATTTCTGTGGAATCTGAGAAAGATATTTCGGATCCCTTTGAAGACTATAGGGCCAAAGGGCCAAAGGAAATATCCTCCGATAACAAAGAGAAAGAAGCTTTCTGAGAAACTTCTTTGTGTTCTGTGTGAAATCATCTCACAGAGTTACAGCTTTCCCCTCAAGAAGCCTTTCGCTAAGACAGTTCTTGTGGAATTGTGATAAAGGAAGCCCATAGAGGGCTATGGTGAAAAAGGAAATATCCTCAGATGAAATCTGGAAAGAAGCTTTCTGAGAAAACTGCTTAGTGTTCTGTTAATTCATCTCACAGAGTTACATCTGTATTTCGTGGATCTCTTTGCTAGCCTTATTTCTGTGGAATCTGAGAAAGATATTTTTCGGATCCCTTTGAAGACTATAGGGCCAAAGGAAATATCCTCCGATAACAAAGAGAAAGAAAGCTTTCTGAGAAAAAATCTTTGTGTTTTTCTGTGAAATCATCTCACAGAGTTACAGCTTTCAGCTCAAGAAGCCTTTCGCTAAGACAGTTCTTGTGGAATTGGCAAAGTGATATTTGTGAATTGGCAAAGTGAATGGATAGAGGGCTATGGTGAAAAAGGAAATATCCTCAGATGAAATCTGGAAAGAAGCTTTCTGAGAAAACTGCTTAGTGTTCTGTTAATTCATTCTCACAGAGTTACATCTGTATTTCGTGGATCTCTTTGCTAGCCTTATTTCTGTGGAATCTGAGAACAGATATTTCGGATCCCTTTGAAGACTATAGGGCCAAAGGAAATATCCTCCGATAACAAAGAGAAAGAAGCTTTTGAGAAAAACTTTGTGTTCTGTGAAATCATCTCACAGAGAGTTACAGCTTTCCCCTCAAGAAGCCTTTCGCTAAGACAGTTTCCCTCAAGAGCCTTTCGCTAAGACAGTTCTTGTGGAATGGCATATTTGGAAGCCCATAGAGGGCTATGGTGAAAAAGGAAATATCCTCAGATGAAATCTGGAAAGAAAAGAAGCTTTCTGAGAAAAAAAGCTTAGTGTTCTGTTAATTCATCTCACAGAGTTACATCTGTATTTCGTGGATTTCTGGATCTCTTTGCTAGCCTTATTTCTGTGGAATCTGAGAACAGATATTTCGGATCCCTTTGAAGACTATAGGGCCAAAGGAAATATCCTCCGATAACAAAGAGAAAGAAGCTTTCTGAGAAACTTCTTTGTGTTCTGTGAAATCATCTCACAGAGTTACAGCTTTCCCCTCAAGAAGCCTTTCGCTAAGACAGTTCTTGTGGAATTGGCAAAGTGATATTTGGAAGCCCAGAGGGGCTATGGTGAAAAAGGAAATATCCTCAGATGAAATCTGGAAAGAAGCTTTCTGAGAAAAACTGCTTAGTGTTCTGTTAATTCATCTCACAGAGTTACATCTGTATTTCTGGATCTCTTTGCTAGCTTATTTCTGTGGAATCTGAGAACAGATATTTCGGATCCCTTTGAAGACTATAGGGCCAAAGAAATATCCTCCGATAACAAAGAGAAAAGAAAATGCTTTCTGAGAAACTTCTTTGCTTTCTGAGAAACTTCTTTGTGTTCTGTGAAATCATCTCACAGAGTTACAGCTTTCCCCTCAAGAAGCCTTTCGCTAAGACAGTTCTTGTGGAATTGGCAAAGTGATATTTGGAAGCCCATAGAGGGCTATGGTGAAAAAAGGAAATATCCTCAGATGAAATCTGGAAAATATCCTCAGATGAAATCTGGAAAGAAGCTTTCTGAGAAACTGCTTAGTTTCTGAGAAACTGTTCTGTTAATTCATCTCACAGAGTTACATCTGTATTTCGTGGATCTCTTTGCTAGCCTTATTTCTGTGGAATCTGAGAACAGATATTTCGGATCCCTTTGAAGACTATAGGGCCAAAGGAAATATCCTCCGATAACAAAGAGAAAGAAGCTTTCTGAGAAACTTCTTTGTGTTCTGTGAAATCATCTCACAGAGTTACAGCTTTCCCCTCAAGAAGCCTTTCGCTAAGACAGTTCTTGTGGAATTGGCAAAGTGATATTTGGAAGCCCATAGAGGGCTATGGTGAAAAAAAAAGGATATCCTCAGATGAAATCTGGAAAGAAGCTTTCTGAGAAAAACTGCTTAGTGTTCTGTTAATTCATCTCACAGAGTTACATCTGTATTTCGTGGATCTCTTTGCTAGCCTTATTTCTGTGGAATCTGAGAACAGATATTTCGGATCCCTTTGAAGACTATAGGGCCAAAGGAAATATCCTCCGATAACAAAGAGAAAGAAGCTTTCTGAGAAACTTCTTTGTGTTCTGTGAAATCATCTCACAGAGTTTACAGCTTTCCCCTCAAGAAGCCTTTCGCTAAGACAGTTCTTGTGGAATTGGCAAAGTGATATTTGGAAGCCCATAGAGGGCTATGGTGAAAAAGGAAATATCCTCAGATGAAAAATCTGGAAAGAAGCTTTCTGAGAAAAAGCTTAGTGTTCTGTTAATTCATCTCACAGAGTTACATCTGTATTTCGTGGATCTCTTTGCTAGCCTTATTTCTGTGGAATCTGAGAACAGATAGATTTTCGGATCCCTTTGAAGACTATAGGGCCAAAGGAAATATCCTCCGATAACAAAGAGAAAGAAGCTTTCTGAGAAACTTCTTTGTGTTCTGTGAAATCATCTCACAGAGTTACAGCTTTCCCCTCAAGAAGCCTTTCGCTAAGACAGTTCTTGTGGAATTGGCAAAGTGATATTTGGAAGCCCATATAGGGGCTATGGTGAAAAAGGAAATATCCTCAGATGAAATCTGGAAAGAAGCTTTCTGAGAAAATGCTTAGTGTTCTGTTAATTCATCTCACAGAGTTACATCACAGTTATTATTTCGTGGATCTCTTTGCTAGCCTTATTTCTGTGGAATCTGAGAACAGATATTTCGGATCCCTTTGAAGACTATAGGGCCAAAGGAAATATCCTCCGATAAAGGAAATATCCTCCGAAAGAAAAGAAGAAGCTGAGAAAAAACTTCTTTGTGTTCTGTGAAATCATCTCACAGAGTTACAGCTTTCCCCAAGAAGCCTTTCGCTAAGACAGTTCTTGTGGAATTGGCAAAGTGATATTTGGAAGCCCATAGAGGGCTATGGTGAAAAAGGAAATATCCTCAGATGAAATCTGGAAAGAAGCTTTCTGAGAAACTGCTTAGTGTTCTGTTAATTCATCTCACAGAGTTACATCTGTATTTCGTGGATCTCTTTGCTTTGCTTATTTCTTTTTTGTGGAATCTGAGAAATCTGATATTTCGGATCCCTTTGAAGACTATAGGGCCAAAGGAAATATCCTCCTCCGAAACAAAGAGAAAGAAGCTTTCTGAGAAACTTCTTTGTGTTCTGTGAAATCATCTCACAGAGTTACAGCTTTCCCCTCAAGAAGCCTTTCGCTAAGACAGTTCTTGTGGAATTGGCAAAGTGATATTTGGAAGCCCATAGAGGGCTATGGTGAAAAAGGAAATATCCTCAGATGAAATCTGGAAAGAAGCTTTCTGAGAAAAAAAAAAAGTGTTCTGTTAAAAAGGAAATATCCTCAGATGAAATCTGGAAAGAAGCTTTCTGAGAAACTGCTTAGTGTTCACAGAGTCTCACAGAGTTATTACATATTATTTCGTGGATCTCTTTGCTAGCCTTATTTCTGTGGAATCTCTGAGAACAGATATTTCGGATCCCTTTGAAGACTATAGGGCCAAAGGAAATATCCTCCGATAACAAAGAGAAAGAAGCTTTCTGAGAAACTTCTTTGTGTTCTGTGAAATCATCTCACAGAGTTACAGCTTTCCCCTCAAGAAGCCTTTCGCTAAGACAGTTCTTGTGGAATTGGCAAAGTGATATTTGGAAACCCATAGAGGGCTATGGTGAAAAAGGAAATATCCTCAGATGAAATCTGGAAAGAAGCTTTCTGAGAAATTTCTGTGTTCTGTTAATTCATCTCACAGAGTTACATCTGTATTTCGTGGATCTCTTTGCTAGACTTATTTCTGTGGAATCTGAGAACAGATATTTCGGATCCCTTTGAAGACTATAGGGCCAAAGGAAATATCCTCCGATAACAAAGAGAAAGAAGCTTTCTCCGAAAGAAAAGAAGCTTTCTGTGTTTGTGTGAAAAATCATCTCACAGAGTTACACAGCTTTCCCCTCAAGAAGCCTTTCGCTAAGACAGTTCTTGTGGAATTGGCAAAGTGATATTTGGAAGCCCATAGAGGGCTATGGTGAAAAAGGAAATATCCTCAGATGAAATCTGGAAAGAAGCTTTCTGAGAAACTGCTTAGTGTTCTGTTAATTCATTCTCACAGAGTTACATCTGTATTTCGTGTATTTCGTGGATCTCTTTGCTAGCCTTATTTCTGTGGAATCTGAGAACAGATATTTCGGATCCCTTTGAAGACTATAGGGCCAAAGGAAATATCCTCCGATAACAAAGAGAAAGAAGCTTTCTGAGAAAAAGAAAGATTTGTTCTGTGAAATCATCTCACAGAGTTACAGCTTTCCCCTCAAGAAGCCTTTCGCTAAGACAGTTTACAGCTTTCTTGTTTCGGAATTTGGCAAAGTGAAAGTATTTGGAAGCCCATAGAGGGCTATGGTGAAAAAGGAAAAAAGGAAATCCTCAGAGATGAAATCTGGAAAGAAGCTTTCTGAGAAAACTGCTTAGTGTTCTGTTAATTCATCTCACAGAGTTACATCTGTATTTCGTGGATCTCTTTGCTAGCCTTATTTCTGTGGAATCTGAGAACAGATATTTCGGATCCCTTTGAAGACTATAGGGCCAAAGGAAATATCCTCCGATAACAAAGAGAAAGAAAATTTCTGAGAAACTTCTTTGTGTTCTGTGAAATCATCTCACAGAGTTACAGCTTTCCCCTCAAGAAGCCTTTCGCTAAGACAGTTCTTGTGGAATTGGCAAAGTGATATTTGGAAGCCCATAGAGGGCTATGGTGAAAAAGGAAATATCCTCAGATGAAATCTGGAAAGAAGCTTTCTGAGAAAAAATGCTTAGTGTTCTGTTAATTCATCTCACAGAGTTACATCTGTATTTCGTGGATCTCTTTGCTAGCCTTATTTCTTTGTGGAATCTGAGAACAGATATTTCGGATCCCTCCCTTTGAAGACTATAGGGCCAAAGGAAATATCCTCCGATAACAAAGAGAAAGAAGAAGCTTTCTGAGAAACTTCTTTGTGTTCTGTGAAATCATCTCACAGAGTTACAGCTTTCCCCTCAAGAAGCCTTTCGCTAAGACAGTTCTTGTGGAATTGGCAAAGTGATATTTGGAAGCCCATAGAGGGCTATGGTGAAAAAGGAAATATCCTCAGATGAAATCTGGAAAGAAGCTTTCTGAGAAGCTGCTTAGTGTTCTGTTAATTCATCTCACAGAGTTACATCTGTATTTCGTGGATCTCTTTGCTAGCCTTATTTCTGTGGAATCTGAGAACAGATATTTCGGATCCCTTTGAAGACTATAGGGCCAAAGGAAATATCCTCCGATAACAAAGAGAAAGAAGCTTTCTGAGAAAAAAGAAAGTGTTCTGTGAAATCATCTCACAGAGTTACAGCTTTACAGCTTCCCCTCAAGAAGCCTTTCGCTAAGACAGTTCTTGTGGAATTGGCAAAGTGATATTTGGAAGCCCATAGAGGGCTATGGTGAAAAAGGAAATATCCTCAGATGAAATCTGGAAAGAAGCTTTCTGAGAAAAACTGCTTAGTGTTCTGTTAATTCATCTCACAGAGTTACATCTGTATTTCGTGGATCTCTTTGCTAGCCTTATTTCTGTGGAATCTGAGAACAGATATTTCGGATCCCTTTGAAGACTATAGGGCCAAAGGAAATATCCTCCGATAACAAAGAGAAAGAAGCTTTCTGAGAAAACTTCTTTGTGTTCTGTGAAATCATCTCACAGAGTTTACAGCTTTCCCTCAAGAAGCCTTTCGCTAAGACAGTTCTTGTTGGAATTGGCAAAGTGATATTTGGAAGCCCATAGAGGGCTATGGTGAAAAAGGAAATATCCTCAGATGAAATCTGGAAAGAAGCTTTCTGAGAAAGTGCTTAGTGTTCTGTTAATTCATCTCACAGAGTTACATCTGTATTTCGTGGATCTCTTTGCTAGCCTTATTTCTGTGGAATCTGAGAACAGATATTTCGGATCCCTTTGAAGACTATAGGGCCAAAGGAAATATCCTCCGATAACAAAGAGAAAGAAAAAGAAAAGAGAAACTTTCTTTGTGTGTGTGAAATCTCACAGAGTTACAGCTTTCCCCTCAAGAAGCCTTTCGCTAAGACAGTTCTTGTGGAATTGGCAAAGTGATATTTTGGAAGCCCATAGAGGGCTATGGTGATATGGATGAAAAAGGAAATATCCTCAGATGAAATCTGGAAAGAAGCTTTCTGAGAAAAATGCTTAGTGTTCTGTTTAATTCATCTCACAGAGTTACATCTGTTATTTCGTGGATCTCTTTGCTAGCCTTATTTCTGTGGAATCTGAGAACAGATATTTCGGATCCCTTTGAAGACTATAGGGCCAAAGGGCCAAAGGAAATATCCTCCGATAACAAAGAGAAAGAAGCTTTCTGAGAAACTTCTTTGTGTTCTGTGAAATCATCTCACAGAGTTACAGCTTTCCCCTCAAGAAGCCTTTCGCTAAGACAGTTCTTGTGGAATTGGCAAAGTGATATTTGGAAGCCCATAGAGGGCTATGGTGAAAAAGGAAATATCCTCAGATGAAATCTGGAAAGAAGCTTTCTGAGAAAATGCTTAGTGTTCTGTTAATTCATCTCACAGAGTTACATCTGTATTTCGTGGATCTCTTTGCTAGCCTTATTTCTGTGGAATCTGAGAACAGATTTTTCGGATCCCTTTGAAGACTATAGGGCCAAAGGAAATATCCTCGATAACAAAGAGAAAGAAGCTTTCTGAGAAACTTCTTTTGTTCTGTGAAATCATCTCTCTCACAGTTTACAGATTTCCCCTCAAGAAGCCTTTTCGCTAAGAAGTTCTTTGGAATTGGCAAAGAAATAGAAAAAAGGAAATATTCTCAGAAGAAATTCTGGAAAGAAGCTTTGAAGAGATTCACAGAGAAATCTGATAAAAAATCTGAAAGATATTTTTGGAAGCCTTTGAAGACTAAGAAAGGAAATATCCTCCGATAACAAAGAGAAAGAAGCTTTCTGAGAAAACTTCTTTGTGTTCTGTGTTAATTCATCTCACAGAGTTACAGCTTTTTCCCCTCAAGAAGCCTTTCGCTAAGACAGTTCTTGTGGAATTGGCAAAGTGATATTTGGAAGCCCATAGAGGGCTATGGTGAAAAAGGAAATATCCTCAGATGAAATCTGGAAAGAAGCTTTCTGAGAAAAATGCTTAGTGTTCTGTTAAATCTCACAGAGTTACATCTGTATTTCGTGGATCTCTTTGCTAGCCTTATTTCTGTGGAATCTGAGAAACAGATATTTCGGATCCCTTTGAAGACTTATAGGGCAAAGGAAATTCCGATAACAAAGAGAAAGAAAAGCTTTCTGAGAAAAACTTCTTTGTGTTCTGTGAAATCATCTCACAGACAGCAGCTTTCCCTCAAGAAGCCTTTCGCTAAGACAGTTCTTGTGGAATTGGCAAAGTGATATTTGGAAGCCCATAGAGGGCTATGGTGAAAAAGGAAATATCCTCAGATGAAATCTGGAAAGAAGCTTTCTGAGAAACTTTAGTGTTCTGTTAATTCATCTCACAGAGTTACATCTGTATTTCGTGTGATCTCTTTTTCTAGCCTTATTTCTGTGGAATCTGAGAACAGATATTTTCGGATCCCTTTGAAGACTATAGGCCAAAGGAAATATCCTCCGATAACAAAGAGAAAGAAGCTTTCTGAGAAACTTCTTTGTGTTCTGTGAAATCATCTCACAGAGTTACAGCTTTCCCCTCAAGAAGCCTTTCGCTAAGACAGTTCTTGTGGAATTGGCAAAGTGATATTTGGAAGCCCATAGAGGGCTATGGTGAAAAAGGAAATATCAGAGAAAAATCTGGAAAGAAGCTTTCTGAGAAACTGCTTAGTGTTCTGTTAATTCATCTCACAGAGTTACATCTGTATTTCGTGGATCTCTTTGCTAGCCTTATTTCTGTGGAATCTGAGAACAGATATTTCGGATCCCTTTGAAGACTATAGGGCCAAAGGAAATATCCTCCGATAACAAAGAGAAAGAAGCTTTCTGAGAAACTTCTTTGTGTTCTGTGAAATCATCTCACAGAGTTACAGCTTTCCCCTCAAGAAGCCTTTCGCTAAGACAGTTCTTGTGGAATTGGCAAAGTGATATTTGGAAGCCCATAGAGGGCTATGGTGAAAAAGGAAATATCCTCAGATGAAATCTGGAAAGAAGCTTTCTGAGAAATGCTTAGTGTTCTGTTAAATTCATCTCACAGAGAAAGAAGCTTTCTGACATGTTATTTCTGTGGATTCTCTCTCATTTATCATCTCACAGAGTGTTGACTCTGTAGCCTTATTTCGCTCTTTGCTAGCCTTTTTCTGTGGAATCTGAGAACAGATATTTCGGATCCCTTTGAAGACTATAGGGCCAAAGGAAATATCCTCCGATAACAAAGAGAAAGAAGCTTTCTGAGAAACTTCTTTGTGTTCTGTGAAATCATCTCACAGAGTTACAGCTTTCCCCTCAAGAAGCCTTTCGCTAAGACAGTTCTTGTGGAATTGGCAAAGTGATATTTGGAAGCCCATAGAGGGCTATGGTGAAAAAGGAAATATCCTCAGATGAAATCTGGAAAGAAGCTTTCTGAGAAACTGCTTAGTGTTCTGTTAATTCATCTCACAGAGTTACATCTGTATTTCGTGGATCTCTTTGCTAGCCTTATTTCTGTGGAATCTGAGAACAGATATTTCGGATCCCTTTGAAGACTATAGGGCCAAAGGAAATATCCTCCGATAACAAAGAGAAAGAAAGGAAATATCCTCCGATAAAAAGAAAGAAGAAGCTTTGTGTTCTTTTTGTGTGTTCTGTCATCTCACAGAGTTACAGCTTTCCCCTCAAGAAGCCTTTCGCTAAGACAGTTCTTGTGGAATTGGCAAAGTGATATTTGGAAGCCCATAGAGGGCTATGGTGAAAAAGGAAATATCCTCAGATGAAATCTGGAAAGAAGCTTTCTGAGAAACTGCTTAGTGTTCTGTTAATTCATCTCACAGAGTTACATCTGTATTTCGTGGGTCTCTTTGCTAACTTATTTCTGTGGAATCTGAGAACAGATATTTCGGATCCCTTTGAAGACTATAGGGCCAAAGGAAATATCCTCCGATAACAAAGAGAAAGAAGCTTTCTGAGAAACTTCTTTGTGTTCTGTGAAATCATCTCACAGAGTTACAGCTTTCCCCTCAAGAAGCCTTTCGCTAAGACAGTTCTTGTGGAATTGGCAAAGTGATATTTGGAAGCCCATAGAGGGCTATGGTGAAAAAAAGGAAATATCCTCAGATGAAATCTGGAAATCTGGAAAGAAGCTTTCTGAGAAAAACTGCTTAGTGTTCTGTTAATTCATCTCACAGAGTTACATCTGTATTTCGTGGATCTCTTTGCTAGCCTTATTTCTGTGGAATCTGAGAACAGATATTTTCGGATCCCTTTGAAGACTATAGGGCCAAAGGAAATATCCTCCGATAACAAAGAGAAAAAAGCTTTCTGAGAAAACTTCTTTGTGTTCTGTGAAAAATCATCTCACAGAGTTTACAGCTTTCCCCTCAAGAAGCCTTTCGCTAAGACAGTTCTTGTGGAATTGGCAAAGTGATATTTGGAAGCCCATTCTTGAGGGCTATGGTGAAAAAGGAAATATCCTCAGATGAAATCTGGAAAGAAGCTTTCTGAGAAAAACTGCTTAGTGTTCTGTTAATTCATCTCACAGAGTTACATCTGTATTTCGTGGATCTCTTTGCTAGCCTTATTTCTGTGGAATCTGAGAACAGATTTCTGTGGATTTCGGATCCCTTTGAAGACTATGGGGCCAAAGGAAATATCCTCCGATAACAAAGAGAAAGAAGCTTTCTGAGAAACTTCTTTGTGTTCTGTGAAATCATCTCACAGAGTTACAGCTTTCCCCTCAAGAAGCCTTTCGCTAAGACAGTTCTTGTGGAATTGGCAAAGTGATATTTGGAAGCCCATAGAGGGCTATGGTGAAAAAGGAAATATCCTCAGATGAAATCTGGAAAGAAGCTTTCTGAGAAACTGCTTAGTGTTCTGTTAATTCATCTCACAGAGTTACATCTGTATTTCGTGGATCTCTTTGCTAGCCTTATTTCTGTGGAATCTGAGAACAGATATTTCGGATCCCTTTTTCTGAAGACTATATATTTCGGATCCCTTTGAAATATATAGGGCCAAAGGAAAAAGAGAAAAAAAGAAAAAAAGCTGAGAAAAAAAAAGTGTTCTGTGAAATCATCTCACAGAGTTACAGCTTTCCCCTCAAGAAGCCTTTCGCTAAGACAGTTCTTGTGGAATTGGCAAAGTGATATTTGGAAGCCCATAGAGGGCTATGGTGAAAAAGGAAATATCCTCAGATGAAATCTGGAAAGAAGCTTTCTGAGAAACTGCTTAGTGTTCTGTTAATTCATCTCACAGAGTTACATCTGTATTTCGTGGATCTCTTTTGCTAGCCTTATTTCTGTGGAATCTGAGAACAGATATTTCGGATCCCTTTGAAGACTATAGGGCCAAAGGAAATATCCTCCGATAACAAAGAGAAAGAAGCTTTCTGAGAAACTTCTTTGTGTTCTGTGAAATCATCTCACAGAGTTACAGCTTTCCCCTCAAGAAGCCTTTCGCTAAGACAGTTCTTGTGGAATTGGCAAAGTGATATTTGGAAGCCCATTTGAGGGCTATGGTGAAAAAGGAAATATCCTCAGATGAAAAGTTGGAAAGGAAAGGAAATTGATGAGAAAAAAAGCTTAGATTCTGAAAAGGAAATTCCTCAGATGAAATCTGGAAAGAGAGCTTTCTGCTTAGTTCTTAGTGTTTCTTCTTAATTCAGAGTCAGAGTTATCATCTATTTCGTGGATCTCTTTCTGAGAACAGATATTTTTCGTGGATCTCTTTGCTAGCCTTATTTCTGTGGAATCTGAGAACAGATATTTTTCCCCTTTGAAGACTATAGGGCCAAAGGAAATATCCTCCTTTGCTAGCCTTATTTCTGTGGAAGAAAGAGATAACAAAGAGAAAGAAGCTTTCTGAGAAACTTCTTTGTGTTTGTGTGTGAAATCATCTCACAGAGTTACAGCTTTCCCCTCAAGAAGCCTTTCGCTAAGACAGTTCTTGTGGAATTGGCAAAGTGATATTTGGAAGCCCAAGAGTGATATTTGGAAAAGCCCATAGAGGGCTATGGTGAAAAAAGGAAATATCCTCAGATGAAATCTGGAAAGAAGCTTTCTGAGAAAAACTGCTTAGTGTTCTGTTAATTCATCTCACAGAGTTACATCTGTATTTCGTGGATCTCTTTGCTAGCCTTATTTCTGTGGAATCTGAGAACAGATATTTCGGATCCCTTTGAAGACTATAGGGCCAAAGGAAGGATCCTCCGATAACAAAGAGAAAGAAGCTTTCTGAGAAACTTCTTTGTGTTCTGTGAAATCATCTCACAGAGTTACAGCTTTCCCCTCAAGAAGCCTTTCGCTAAGACAGTTCTTGTGGAATTGGCAAAGTGATATTTGGAAGCCCATAGAGGGCTATGGTGAAAAAGGAAATATCCTCAGATGAAATCTGGAAAGAAGCTTTCTGAGAAAAATGCTTAGTGTTCTGTTAATTCATCTCACAGAGTTACATCTGTATTTCGTGGATCTCTTTGCTAGCCTTATTTCTGTGGAATCTGAGAACAGATATTTCGGATCCCTTTTTGAAGACTATAGGGCCAAAGGAAATATCCTCCGATAAATCCTCCGATAAAAAAGAAAAGAAGCTTTCTGAGAAAAAAGATCTTTGTGTTCTGTGAAAATCTCATCAGAGAGAAAGACAGAAACTTCTTTTGTTCCATCTCACAGAGTTACAGCTTTCCCCTCAAGAAGCCTTTCGACAGTTCTTGTGGAATTGGCAAAGTGATATTTGGAAGCCCATAGAGGGCTATGGTGAAAAAGGAAATATCCTCAGATGAAATCTGGAAAGAAGCTTTCTGAGAAACTGCTTAGTGTTCTGTTAATTCATCTCACAGAGTTACATCTGTATTTCGTGGATCTCTTTGCTAGCCTTATTTCTGTGGAATCTGAGAACAGATATTTCGGATCCCTTTGAAGACTATAGGGCCAAAGGAAATATCCTCCGATAACAAAGAGAAAGAAGCTTTCTGAGAAACTTCTTTGTGTTCTGTGAAATCATCTCACAGAGTTACAGCTTTCCCCTCAAGAAGCCTTTCGCTAAGACAGTTCTTGTGGAATTGGCAAAGTGATTTCCCCTCAAGAAGCCTTTCGCTAAGACAGTTTTGGAAAAGTGATATTTGGAAGCCCATAGAGGGCTATGGTGAAAAAGGAAATATCCTCAGATGAAATCTGGAAAGAAGCTTTCTGAGAAAAAGCTTAGTGTTCTGTTAATTCATCTCACAGAGTTACATCTGTATTTCGTGGATCTCTTTTTCGCTGGATCTCTTTGCTAGCCTTATTTCTGTGGAATCTGAGAACAGATATTTCGGATCCCTTTGAAGACTATAGGGCCAAAGGAAATATCCTCCGATAACAAAGAGAAAGAAGCTTTCTGAGAAACTTCTTTGTGTTCTGTGAAATCATCTCACAGAGTTACAGCTTTCCCCTCAAGAAGCCTTTCGCTAAGACAGTTCTTGTGGAATTGGCAAAGTGATATTTGGAAGCCCATTTGGAAAGAATAGAGGGCTATGGTGAAAAAGGAAATATCCTCAGATGAAATCTGGAAAGAAGCTTTCTGAGAAAAAATGCTTAGTGTTCTGAAAATTCATCTCACAGAGTTACATCTGTATTTCTTGGATTACTCTTTGTAGCTTATTTCTGTGGAATCTGAGAACTGTGGATTTTCGATCCCTTTTGAAGACTATATGCCAAAGGAAATATCCCTTTGAAGACTATAGGGCCAAAGGAAAAATCCTCCTCCGAAAGAAAAGAAAGAAAGAAGAGAAAAAGAAACTTTGTGTTCTGTGAAATCATCTCACAGAGTTACAGCTTTCCCCTCAAGAAGCCTTTCGCTAAGACAGTTCTTGTGGAATTGGCAAAGTGATATTTGGAAGCCCATAGAGGGCTATGGTGAAAAAGGAAATATCCTCAGATGAAATCTGGAAAGAAGCTTTCTGAGAAAAAATTAGTGTTCTGTTAATTCATCTCACAGAGTTACATCTGTATTTCTGTGATCTCTTTGCTAGCTTATTTCTGTGGAATCTGAGAACAGATATTTCGGATCCCTTTGAAGACTATATAGGGCAAAGGAAATATCCTCCGATAACAAAGAGAAAGAAGACTTTCTGAGAAACTTCTTTGTGTTCTGTGAAATCATCTCACAGAGTTACAGCTTTCCCCTCAAGAAGCCTTTCGCTAAGACAGTTCTTGAAATTGGCAAAGTGATATTTGGAAGCCCATAGAGGGCTATGGTGAAAAAGGAAATTCTCAGATAAAAAAAGAAAATTTCTAAGATCCTCAGAGAAGAAATGGTGAAAAGAATTGGCTTGGAAAGAAATCTGAAGAAGCTTTCTGAGAAACTGCTTAGTGTTCTGTTAATTCATCTCACAGAGTTACATCTGTATTTCGTGGATCTCTTTGCTATCTCTTTGCTAGCCTTATTTCTGTGGAATCTGAGAACAGATATTTCGGATCCCTTTGAAGACTATAGGGCCAAAGGAAATATCCTCCGATAACAAAGAGAAAGAAGCTTTCTGAGAAACTTCTTTGTGTTCTGTGAAATCATCTCACAGAGTTACAGCTTTCCCTCAAGAAGCCTTTCGCTAAGACAGTTCTTGTGGAATTGGCAAAGTGATATTTGGAAGCCCATAGAGGGCTATGGTGAAAAAGGAAATATCCTCAGATGAAATCTGGAAAGAAGCTTTCTGAGAAAAAGCTTAGTGTTCTGTTAATTCATCTCAAGAGTTAAATTCTGTATCTGGAAAGAAGCTTTCTGAGATCTTAGTGTTTGTTAATTCATCTCACAGAGTTACATCTGTATTTCGTGGATCTCTTTGCTAGCCTTATTTCTGTGGAATCTGAGAACAGATATTTCGGATCCCTTTGAAGACTATAGGGCCAAAGAAATATCCTCCGATAACAAAGAGAAAGAAGCTTTCTGAGAAACTTCTTTGTGTTCTGTGAAATCATCTCACAGAGTTACAGCTTTCCCCTCAAGAAGCCTTTCGCTAAGACAGTTCTTGTGGAATTGGCAAAGTGATATTTGGAAGCCCATAGAGGGCTATGGTGAAAAAGGAAATATCCTCAGATGAAATCTGGAAAGAAGCTTTCTGAGAAACTGCTTAGTGTTCTGTTAATTCATCTCACAGAGTTACATCTGTATTTCGTGGATCTCTTTGCTAGCCTTTTTCTGTGGAATCTGAGAACAGATATTTCGGATCCCTTTGAAGACTATAGGGCCAAAGGAAATATCCTCCGATAACAAAGAGAAAGAAGCTTTCTGAGAAAATTCTTTGTGTTCTGTGAAATCATCTCACAGAGTTACAGCTTTCCCCTCAAGAAGCCTTTCGCTAAGACAGTTCTTGTGGAAGCCCCTTTTCGCAAAGTTCTTCTGGAATTGGCAAAGTGATATTTGGAAGCCCATAGAGGGCTATGGTGAAAAAGGAAATATCCTCAGATGAAATCTGGAAAGAAGCTTTCTGAGAAAAACTTAGTGTTCTGTTAATTCATCTCACAGAGTTACATCTGTATTTCGTGGATCTCTTTGCTAGCCTTATTTCTGTGGAATCTGAGAACAGATATTTCGGATCCCTTTGAAGACTATAGGGCCAAAGGAAATATCCTCCGATAACAAAGAGAAAGAAGCTTTCTGAGAAACTTCTTTGTGTTCTGTGAAATCATCTCACAGAGTTACAGCTTTCCCCTCAAGAAGCCTTTCGCTAAGACAGTTCTTGTGGAATTGGCAAAGTTATATTTGAAGCCTTTCGCTAAGACAGTTCTTGTGGAATTGGCAAAGTGATATTTGGAAGCCCATAGAGGGCTATGGTGAAAAAGGAAATATCCTCAGATGAAATCTGGAAAGAAGCTTTCTGAGAAAAACTGCTTAGTGTTCT
The DNA here is from genome assembly GCF_024542745.1 of Macaca thibetana thibetana. Classification (NCBI taxonomy): domain Eukaryota; kingdom Metazoa; phylum Chordata; class Mammalia; order Primates; family Cercopithecidae; genus Macaca; species Macaca thibetana. The sequence goes on along the minus strand of NW_026089004.1, from coordinate 45,394 downwards.
GTTAATTCATCTCACAGAGAGTTACATCTGTATTTCGTGGATCTCTTTGCTAGCCTTATTTCTGTGGAATCTGAGAACAGATATTTCGGATCCCTTTGAAGACTATAGGGCCAAAGGAAATATCCTCCGATAACAAAGAGAAAGAAGCTTTCTGAGAAAACTTCTTTGTGTTTCTGTGAAATCATCTCACAGAGTTACAGCTTTCCCCTCAAGAAGCCTTTCGCTAAGACAGTTCTTGTGGAATTGGCAAAGTGATATTTGGAAGCCCATAGAGGGCTATGGTGAAAAAAGGAAATATCCTCAGATGAAATCTGGAAAGAAGCTTTCTGAGAAAATGCTTAGTGTTCTGTTAATTCATCTCACAGAGTTACATCTGTATTTCTGGATCTCTTTGCTAGCCTTATTTCTGTGGAATCTGAGAACAGATATTTCGGATCCCTTTTTCGAAGACTATAGGGCCAAAGGAAATATCGGATCCTCCGATATAGGGCCAAAGGAAATATCCTCCGATAACAAAGAAAGAGAAAGAAGCTTTCTGAGAAACTTCTTTGTGTTCTGTGAAAATCATCTCACAGAGTTACAGCTTTCCCCTCAAGAAGCCTTTCGCTAAGACAGTTCTTGTGGAATTGGCAAAGTGATATTTGGAAGCCCATAGAGGGCTATGGTGAAAAAGGAAATATCCTCAGATGAAATCTGGAAAGAAGCTTTCTGAGAAAATGCTTAGTGTTCTGTTAATTCATCTCACAGAGTTACATCTGTATTTCGTGGATCTCTTTGCTAGCCTTATTTCTGTGGAATCTGAGAACAGATATTTCGGATCCCTTTGAAGACTATAGGGCCAAAGGAAATATCTCCGATAACAAAGAGAAAGAAGCTTTCTGAGAAACTTCTTTGTGTTCTGATAATCTCAAAGAGAAAGAAGCCTTTCGCTAAGACAATTCTTGGAAAAAAATTTCTTATGAGAAAAAAAAATTCTCAGAGAAATCTGGAAAGAAGAAGCTTTCTGAGAAACTGCTTAGTGTTCTGTTAATCATCTCACAGAGTTACATCTGTTTTCGTGGATCTCTTTGCTAGCCTTATTTCTTGTGAATCTGAAGATTTTCGGATCCCTTTTGAGACTATAGGGCCAAAGGAAATTCCTCCGATAACAAAGAGAAAGAAGCTTTCTGGAGAAACTTCTTTGTGTTCTGTGAAATCATCTCACAGAGTTACAGCTTTCCCAAGAAGCCTTTCGCTAAGAATTGTTCAATATATGGAAGCCCATAGAGGGCTATGGTGAAAAAAAAAATATCCTCAGATGAAATCTGGAAAGAAGCTTTCTGAGAAAAAACTGCTTAGTGTTCTGTTAATTCATCTCACAGAGTTACATCTGTATTTCGTGGATCTCTCTTGCTAGCCTTATTTCTGTGGAATCTGAGAACAGATATTTCGGATCCCTTTGAAGACTATAGGGCCAAAGGAAATATCCTCCGATAACAAAGAAAAGAAGCTTTCTGAGAAAACTTCTTTGTGTTCTGTGAAATCATCTCACAGAGTTACAGCTTTCCCTCAAGAAGCCTTTCGCTAAGACAGTTCTTGTGGAATTGGCAAAGTGATATTTGGAAGCCCATAGAGGGCTATGGTGAAAAAGGAAATATCCTCAGATGAAATCTGGAAAGAAGATTTCTGAGAAAATGCTTAGTGATCTGTTAAATGGAAAGATTCATCTCTCAAAAGGAAATATCCTCAGAATCTGGAAAGAAGCTTTCTGAGAAAAAGCTTTGAGTTCTGTGAATCTGAGTTAAGTTTCTGAGAAAACTGTTAGTGTTCTCATCTGTTACATCTGTATTCGTGGATCTCTTTGCTAGCCTTATTTTTCTGTGGAATCTGAGAACAGATATTTCGGATCCCTTTGAAGACTATAGGGCCAAAGGAAATATCCTCCGATAACAAAGAGAAAGAAGCTTTCTGAGAAACTTCTTTGTGTTCTGTGAAATCATCTCACAGAGTTACAGCTTTCCCCTCAAGAAGCCTTTCGCTAAGACAGTTCTTGTGGAATTGGCAAAGTGATATTTGGAAGCCCATAGAGGGCTATGGTGAAAAAGGAAATATCCTCAGATGAAATCTGGAAAGAAGCTTTCTGAGAAAAATGCTTAGTGTTCTGTTAATTCATCTCACAGAGTTACATCTGTATTTCGTGGATCTCTTTGCTAGCCTTATTTCTGTGGAATCTGAGAACAGATCTTTCTTTGCTAGATCCCTTTGAAGACTTATTTTTGAAAGGAAATATCCTCCGATAAGGGCCAAAGAAAAAAATATCCTCCTCCGAACAAAGAGAAAAAGAAGCTTTCTGAGAAACTTCTTTTGTTCTTCTTTGTGTTCTGTGAAATCATCTCACAGAGTTTCAGCTTTCCCCTCAAGAAGCCTTTCGCTAAGACAGTTCTTGTGGAATTGGCAAAGTGATATTTGGAAGCCCATAGAGGGCTATGGTGAAAAAGGAAATATCCTCAGATGAAATCTGGAAAGAAGCTTTCTGAGAAACTGCTTAGTGTTCTGTTAATTCATCTCACAGAGTTACATCTGTATTTTCGTGGATCTCTTTGCTAGCCTTATTTCTGTGGAATCTGAGAACAGATATTTCGGATCCCTTTGAAGACTATAGGGCCAAAGGAAATATCCTCCGATAACAAAGAGAAAGAAGCTTTCTGAGAAACTTCTTTGTGTTTCTTTGAAAATCTCACAGAGTTACAGCTTTCCCCTCAAGAAGCCTTTCGCTAAGACAGTTCTTGTGGAATTGGCAAAGTGATATTTGGAAAGCCCATAGAGGGCTATGGTGAAAAAGGAAATATCCTCAGATGAAATCTGGAAAGAAGAAGCTTTCTGAGAAACTGCTTAGTGTTCTGTTAATTCATCTCACAGAGTTACATCTGTATTTCGTGGATCTCTTTGCTAGCCTTATTTCTGTGGAATCTGAGAACAGATATTTCGGATCCCTTTGAAGACTATAGGGCCAAAGGAAATATCCTCCGATAACAAAGAGAAAGAAGCTTTCTGAGAAAAATCTTTGTGTTCTGTGAAATCATCTCACAGAGTTACAGCTTTCCCTCAAGAAGCCTTTCGCTAAGACAGTTCTTGTGGAATTGGCAAAGTGATATTTGGAAGCCCATAGAGGGCTATGGTGAAAAAGGAAATATCCTCAGATGAAATCTGGAAAGAAGCTTTGATATTTGGAAGAAAGAGGGCTGAAAAAAAAAGCTTCAGTGGAAAGAAGCTTTCTTCTGAAAAACTTTTAGAGTTCTGCTTATTTGTTATCTCTCACAGAGTTACATCTGTATTTCGTTCGTGGATCTCTTTGCTAGCCTTATTTCTGTGGAATCTGAGAACAGATATTTCGGATCCCTTTGAAGACTATAGGGCCAAAGGAAATAAATATCCTCCGATAACAAAAAGAAAAGAAGCTTTCTGAGAAACTTCTTTGTGTTCTGTGAAATCATCTCACAGAGTTACAGCTTTCCCCTCAAGAAGCCTTTCGCTAAGACAGTTCTTGTGGAATTGGCAAAGTGATATTTGGAAGCCCATGAGGGCTATGGTGAAAAAGGAAATATCCTCAGATGAAATCTGGAAATGAAAAAGGAAATATCTCAGAAAAATCTGGAAAGAAGCTTAGTGTTCTGTTAGTTTCATGTCACAGTTAGTTACATCTGTATTTCGTGGATCTCTCTTGCTAGCCTTTTTCTGTGGAATCTGAGAACAGATATTTCGGATCCCTTTGAAGACTATAGGGCCAAAGGAAATATCCTCCGATAACAAAAGAAAAAAGAAAAAGCTTTCTGAGAAACTTCTTTGTGTTCTGTGAAATCATCTCACAGAGTTACAGCTTTCCCCTCAAGAAGCCTTTCGCTAAGACAGTTCTTGTGGAATTGGCAAAGTGATATTTGGAAGCCCATAGAGGGCTATGGTGAAAAAGGAAATATCCTCAGATGAAATCTGGAAAGAAGCTTTCTGAGAAACTGCTTAGTGTTCTGTTAATTCATCTCACAGAGTTACATCTGTATTTCGTGGATCTCTTTGCTAGCCTTATTTCTGTGGAATCTGAGAACAGATATTTCGGATCCCTTTGAAGACTATAGGGCCAAAGGAAATATCCTCCGAAAACAAAGAGAAAGAAGCTTTCTGAGAAAACTTCTTTGTGTTCTGTGAAATCATCTCACAGAGTTACAGCTTTCCCTCAAGAAGCCTTTCGCTAAGACAGTTCTTGTGGAATTGGCAAAGTGATATTTGGAAGCCCATAGAGGGCTATGGTGGCTAAAGGAAAAAAAAATTCCTCAGATGAAATCTGGAAAGAAGCTTTCTGAGAAACTGCTTAGTGTTCTGTTAATTCATCTCACAGAGTTACATCTGTATTTCGTGGATCTCTTTGCTAGCCTTATTTCTGTGGAATCTGAGAACAGATATTTCGGATCCCTTTGAAGACTATAGGGCCAAAGGAAATATCCTCCGATAACAAAGAGAAAGAAGATTTCTGAGAAACTTCTTTGTGTTCTGTGAAATCATCTCACAGAGTTACAGCTTTCCCCTCAAGAAGCCTTTCGCTAAGACAGTTCTTGTGGAATTGGCAAAGTGATATTTGGAAGCCCATAGAGGGCTATGGTGAAAAAGGAAATATCCTCAGATGAAATCTGGAAAGAAGCTTTCTGAGAAAAAGAAATATGCTTAGTGTTCTGTTAATTCATCTCACAGAGTTACATCTGTATTTCGTGGATCTCTTTGCTAGCTTTATTTCTGTTTCTGTGGAATCTGAGAACAGATATTTCGGATCCCTTTGAAGCTATAGGGCCAAAGGAAATATCCTCCGATAACAAAGAGAAAGAAGCTTTCTGAGAAATTTCTTTGTGTTCTGTGAAATCATCTCACAGAGTTACAGCTTTCCCCTCAAGAAGCCTTTCGCTAAGACAGTTCTTGTGGAATTGGCAAAGTGATATTTGGAAGCCCATAGAGGGCTATGGTGAAAAAAGGAAATATCCTCAGATGAAATCTGGAAAGAAGCTTTCTGAGAAAAACTGCTTAGTGTTCTGTTAATTCATCTCACAGAGTTACATCTGTATTTCGTGGATCTCTTTGCTAGCTTATTTCTGTGGAATCTGAGAACAGATATTTCGGATCCCTTTGAAGACTATAGGGCCAAAGGAAATATCCTCCGATAACAAAGAGAAAGAAGCTTTCTGAGAAACTTCTTTGTGTTCTGTGAAAAAGAAGCATCTCACAGAGTTACAGCTTTCCAGAGTTACAGCTTTCCCCTCAAGAAGCCTTTCGCTAAGACAGTTCTTGTGGAATTGGCAAAGTGATATTTGGAAGCCCATAGAGGGCTATGGTGAAAAAGGAAATATCCTCAGATGAAATCTGGAAAGAAGCTTTCTGAGAAACTGCTTAGTGTTCTGTTAATTCATCTCACAGAGTTACATCTGTATTTCGTGGATCTCTTTGCTAGCCTTATTTCTGTGGAATCTGAGAACAGATATTTCGGATCCCTTTGAAGACTATAGGGCCAAAGGAAATATCCTCCGATAACAAAGAAAAGAAGATTTCTGAGAAAACTTCTTTGTGTTCTGTGAAATCATCTCAAGAGTTACAGCTTTCCCCTCAAGAAGCCTTTCGCTAAGACAGTTCTTGTGGAATTTTCCCAAGTGATATTTGGAAGCCCATTTTTCTTGCTATGGAAAAAAGGAAATATCCTCAGAAGGAAATTGGAAAGAAGCTTTTGAGAAAAAAAAAAGAGAAAAAAATGAAATCTCAAAAAAATAAATGAAATCAAATCTGGAAAGAAGTTCTGAAGCTTCTGAGAAACTGTGAAACTGTTAGTGTCTGTTAATTCATCTCACAGAGTTACATCTGTATTTCGTGGATCTCTTTGCTAGCCTTATTTCTGGAAATATCTCCGAGAAAAGAAGCTTTCTGAGAATTTTTCTGAATCTCTCATAGAACAGATATTTCGGATCCCTTTGAAGGCTAAGTGAATTTGGAAGCCCAAGGGGGCAAAAAGGAAATATCCTCCGATAACAAAGAGAAAGAAGCTTTCTGAGAAACTTCTTTGTGTTCTGTGAAATCATCTCACAGAGTTACAGCTTTCCCCTCAAGAAGCCTTTCGCTAAGACAGTTCTTGTGGAATTGGCAAAGTGATATTTGGAAGCCCATAGAGGGCTATGGTGAAAAAGGAAATATCCTCAGATGAAATCTGGAAAGAAGCTTTCTGAGAAAAAAATGCTTAGTGTTCTGTTAATTCATCTCACAGAGTTACATCTGTATTTCGTGGATCTCTTTGCTAGCTTATTTCTGTGGAATCTGAGAACAGATATTTCGGATCCCTTTGAAGATATAGGGGATCCAAAGGAAATATTTCAGATAAATCTGAAAGACTATTTCTGGGAAAGGAATAGGAAAAATCCGATAAATATCCTCCGAAATTCTTTCTGAGACTTTGTGTTCTGTGAAATCATCTCTTTCTTTTTTTTACATCTGTATTTCGTTTCTCTTTGAGAAAAGAACATTTCTCCCTTTGAAGACTATAGGGCCAAAGGAAATATTTCAAAGAGAAAGAAGCTTTCTGAGAAACTTCTTTGTGTTCTGTGAAATCATCTCAAGAGTTAGCTTTCCCCTTTTCGCTAAGACAGTTCTTGTGGAATTGGCAAAGTGATATTTGGAAGCCCATAGAGGGCTATGGTGAAAAAGGAAATATCCTCAGATGAAATCTGGAAAGAAGCTTTCTGAGAAACTGCTTAGTGTTCTGTTAATTCATCTCACAGAGTTACATCTGTATTTCGTGGATCTCTTTGCTAGCCTTATTTCTGTGGAATCTGAGAACAGATATTTCCTTTCCCTTTGAAGACTATAGGGCCAAAGGAAATATCCTCCGATAACAAAGAGAAAGAAAGCTTTCTGAGAAACTTCTTTGTGTTCTGTGAAATCATCTCACAGAGTTACAGCTTTCCCCTCAAGAAGCCTTTCGCTAAGACAGTTCTTGTGGAATTGGCAAAGTGATATTTGGAAGCCCATAGAGGGCTATGGTGAAAAAGGAAAATATCCTCAGATGAAATCTGGAAAGAAGCTTTCTGAGAAAAACTGCTTAGTGTTCTGTTAATTCATCTCACAGAGTTACATCTGTATTTCGTGGATCTCTTTGCTAGCCTTATTTCTGTGGAATCTGAGAACAGATATTTCGGATCCCTTTGAAGACTATAGGGCCAAAGGAAATATCCTCCGATAACAAAGAGAAAGAAGCTTTTCTGAGAAAAACTTCTTTGTGTTCTGTGAAAATCATCTCACAGAGTTACAGCTTTCCCCTCAAGAAGCCTTTCGCTAAGACAGTTCTTGTGGAATTGGCAAAGTGATATTTGGAAGCCCATAGAGGGCTATGGTGAAAAAAGGAAATATCCTCAGATGAAATCTGGAAAAAGAAATATTCTGAAATCTGAAAAAATCTGCTTAGTTTCTGAGTTCTGTTAATTTATTTCACAGTTAGTTTACATCTGTATTTCGTGGATATTTCGTGGATCTCTTTGCTAGCCTTATTTCTGTGGAATCTGAGAACAGATATTTCGGATCCCTTTGAAGACTATAGGGCCAAAGGAAATATCCTCCGATAACAAAGAGAAAGAAGCTTTCTGAGAAACTTCTTTGTGTTCTGTGAAATCATCTCACAGAGTTACAGCTTTCCCCTCAAGAAGCCTTTCGCTAAGACAGTTCTTGTGGAATTGGCAAAGTGATATTTGGAAGCCCATAGAGGGCTATGGTGAAAAAGGAAATATCCTCAGATGAAATCTGGAAAGAAGGAAATGAGAAAAAAGTGTTCTGATTAAATTCATCTCAAAAGTTACATCTGTATTTCTGGATCTCTTTGCTAGCTTATTTCTGTGGAATCTGAGAACAGATATTTCGGATCTGTGATCCCTTTGAAGATATAGGGCCAAAGGAAATATCTCCGATAACAAAGAGAAAGAATAGGGCCAAAGGAAATATCCTCCGATAACAAAGAGAAAGAGAAAGAAGCTTTCTGAGAAACTTCTTTGTGTTCTGTGAAATCATCTCACAGAGTTACAGCTTTCCCCTCAAGAAGCCTTTCGCTAAGACAGTTCTTGTGGAATTGGCAAAGTGATATTTGGAAGCCCATAGAGGGCTATGGTGAAAAAAAAATATCCTCAGATGAAATCTGGAAAGAAGCTTTCTGAGAAACTGCTTAGTGTTCTGTTAATTCATCTCACAGAGTTACATCTGTATTTCGTGGATCTCTTTTGCTAGCCTTATTTCTGTGGAATCTGAGAACAGATATTTCGGATCCCTTTGAAGACTATAGGGCCAAAGGAAATATCCTCCGATAACAAAGAGAAAGAAGCTTTCTGAGAAACTTCTTTGTGTTCTGTGAAATCATCTCACAGAGTTTTACAGCTTTCCCCTCAAGAAGCCTTTCGCTAAGACAGTTCTTGTGGAATTGGCAAAGTGATATTTGGAAGCCCATTTGAGGGCTATGGTGAAAAAGGAAATATCCTCAGATGAAATCTGGAAAGAAAAATCTGGAAAGAAGCTTTGAGAAACTGCTTAGTGTTCTGTTAATTCATCTCACAGAGTTACATCTGTATTTCGTGGATCTCTTTGCTAGCCTTATTTCTGTGGAATCTGAGAACAGATATTTCGGATCCCTTTGAAGACTATAGGGCCAAAGGAAATATCCTCCGATAACAAAGAGAAAAGAAGCTTTCTGAGAAACTTCTTTGTGTTCTGTGAAATCATCTCACAGAGTTACAGCTTTCCCCTCAAGAAGCCTTTCGCTAAGACAGTTCTTGTGGAATTGGCAAAGTGATATTTGGAAGCCCATAGAGGGCTATGGTGAAAAAGGAAATATAGAGGGCTCAGATGAAAAAGGAAATATCTGGAAAGAAGCTTTCTGAGAAAAAATGCTTAGTGTTCTGTTAATTCATCTCACAGAGTTACATCTGTGTTTTTCGTGGATCTCTTTGCTAGCCTTATTTCTTTGCTAGCCTTATTTCTGTGGAAACTGAGATATTTCGGATCCCTTTTTGAAGACTATAGGGCCAAAGGAAATATCCTCCGATAACAAAGAGAAAGAAGCTTTCTGAGAAACTTCTTTGTGTTCTGTGAAATCATCTCACAGAGTTACAGCTTTCCCCTCAAGAAGCCTTTCGCTAAGACAGTTCTTGTGGAATTGGCAAAGTGATATTTGGAAGCCCATAGAGGGCTATGGTGAAAAAGGAAAAATATCCTCAGATGAAATCTGGAAAGAAGCTTTCTGAGAAAACTGCTTAGTGTTCTGTTAATTCATCTCACAGAGTTACATCTGTATTTCGTGGATCTCTTTGCTAGCCTTATTTCTGTGGAATCTGAATCAGAATTTCGGATCCCTTTGAAGATATAGAGGCCAAAGGAAATATCCTCCGATAAAAAGAGAAAGAAGAAGCTTCTGAAAAAGAAAAGAAAGAGTGTTCTGTGAAAAATTCTTTGTGAGTTACAGCTTTCCCCTCTCACAGAAGCAGCTTTTTCCCTCAAGAAGACTTTCGCTAAGACAGTTCTTGTGGAATTGGCAAAGTGATATTTGGAAAGCCCATAGAGGGCTATGGTGAAAAAGGAAATATCCTCAGATGAAATCTGGAAAGAAGCTTTCTGAGAAAAAGCTTAGTGTTCTGTTAATTCTCTCACAGAGTTACATCTGTATTTCGTGGATCTCTTTGCTAGCCTTATTTCTGTGGAATCTGAGAACAGATATTTCTGGATCCCTTTTTCGGAAGACTATATATAGCCAAAGGAAATATCCTTTGATATAGGGCCAAAAATATCCTCCGAAAAAAGAAAGAGAGAAAAGAAGCTTTGTGAGAAACTTGTGAAATCATCTCACAGAGTTTCAGCTTTCAGCCTCAAGAAGCCTTTCGCTAAGACAGTTCTTGTGGAATTGGCAAAGTGATATTTGGAAGCCCATAGAGGGCTATGGTGAAAAAAGGAAATATCCTCAGATGAAATCTGGAAAGAAAAGGAAATTCTCAGAGAAAAATCTGCTTAGTGTTCTGTTGTTCTTCTCACAGAGTTACATCTGTATTTCGTGGATCTCTTTGCTAGCCTTATTTTGCTAGCCTTATTTCTGTGGAATCTGAACAGATAGATATTTCGGATCCCTTTGAAGACTATAGGGCCAAAGGAAATATCCTCCGATAACAAAGAGAAAGAAGCTTTCTGAGAAACTTTCTGAGAAACTTCTTTGTTCTGTGAAAAATCTCTCACAGAGTTTACAGCTTTCCCCTCAAGAAGCCTTTCGCTAAGACAGTTCTTGTGGAATTGGCAAAGTGATATTTGGAAGCCCATATGGGGAATGGGAAAAAAAAGGAAATATCCTCAGATGAAATCTGGAAAGAAGCTTTCTGAGAAACTGCTTAGTGTTCTGTTAATTCATCTCACAGAGTTACATCTGTATTTCGTGGATCTCTTTGCTAGCCTTTTGTGGATTTCTGTGGAATCTGAGAACAGATATTTCGGATCCCTTTGAAGACTATAGGGCCAAAGGAAATATCCTCCCCTTTGATAACAAAGAAAAGGAAATATCCTCCGAAAAAAGAAAGCTTTCTGAGAAAAACTTCTTTGTGTTCTGTGAAATCATCTCACAGAGTTACAGCTTTCCCCTCAAGAAGCCTTTCGCTAAGACAGTTCTTGTGGAATTGGCAAAGTGATATTTGGAAGCCCATAGAGGGCTATGGTGAAAAAGGAAATATCCTCAGATGAAATCTGGAAAGAAGCTTTCTGAGAAACTGCTTAGTGTTCTGTTAATTCATCTCACAGAGTTACATCTGTATTTCGTGGATCTCTTTGCTAGCCTTATTTCTGTGGAATCTGAGAAACAGATATTTCGGATCCCTTTTTCGAAGACCCTTTGAAGACTATAGGGCCAAAGGAAATATCCTCCGATAACAAAGAGAAAGAAGCTTTCTGAGAAACTTCTTTGTGTTCTGTGAAATCATCTCACAGAGTTACAGCTTTCCCCTCAAGAAGCCTTTCGCTAAGACAGTTCTTGTGGAATTGGCAAAGTGATATTTGGAAGCCCATAGAGGGCTATGGTGAAAAAAAAGGAAATATCCTCAGATGAAATCTGGAAAGAAGCTTTCTGAGAAAGAAGCTTAGTGTTCTGTTAGTGTTCTGTTAATTCATCTCACAGAGTTACATCTGTATTTCGTGGATCTCTTTGCTAGCCTTATTTCTGTGGAATCTGAGAACAGATATTTCGGATCCCTTTGAAGACTATAGGGCCAAAGGAAATATCCTCCGATAACAAAGAGAAAGAAGCTTTCTGAGAAACTTCTTTGTGTTCTGTGAAATCATCTCACAGAGTTACAGCTTTCCCCTCAAGAAGCCTTTCGCTAAGACAGTTCTTGTGGAATTGGCAAAGTGATATTTGGAAGCCCATAGAGGGCTATGGTGAAAAAGGGAAATATCCTCAGATGAAATCTGGAAAGAAGCTTTCTGAGAAACTGCTTAGTGTTCTGTTAATTCATCTCACAGAGTTACATCTGTATTTCGTGGATCTCTTTCATCTCTAGCCTTATTTCTCTTTGGCCTTATTTCTGAGAACTGATATTTTTCGGATCCCTTTGAAGACTATAGGGACCAAAGGAAAAATCCTCCGATAACAAAGAGAAAGAAAAACTTTCTGAGAAACTTCTTTGTGTTCTGTGAAATCATCTCACAGAGTTACAGCTTTACCTCAAGAAGCCTTTGGCTAACACAGTTCTTGTGGAATTGGCAAAGTGATATTTGGAAGCCCATAGAGGGCTATGGTGAAAAAGGAAATATCCTCAAAGAAAAAATGAAATATCCTCAGAAAAATCTGGAAAGAAAAATTTCTGAGAAACTCTGGAGTGTTCTGTTAATTTTCTGAGAGTTACTCTGTATTTCGTGGATTCTCTTTGCTAGCCTTATTTCTGTGGATCTCTCTGAGAACTTTGAATAGATTTTTCGGATCCCTTTGAAGACTATAGGGCCAAAGGAAATATCCTCCGATAACAAAGAGAAAGAAGCTTTCTGAGAAACTTCTTTGTGTTCTGTGAAATCATCTCACAGAGTTACAGCTTTCCCCTCAAGAAGCCTTTCGCTAAGACAGTTTCTTGTGGAATTGGCAAAGTGGCAAAGTGAAGCCCATAGAGGGCTATGGTGAAAAAGGAAATATCCTCAGATGAAATCTGGAAAGAAGCTTTCTGAGAAAAACTGCTTAGTGTTCTGTTAATTCATCTCACAGAGTTACATCTGTATTTCGTGGATCTCTTTGCTAGCCTTATTTCTGTGGAATCTGAGAACAGATATTTTCGGATCCCTTTGAAGACTATAGGGCCAAAGGAAATATATCCTCCGATAACAAAGAGAAAGAAGCTTTCTGAGAAAAACTTCTTTGTGTTTCTGTGAAATCATCTCACAGAGTTACAGCTTTCCCCTCAAGAAGCCTTTCGCTAAGACAGTTCTTGTGGAATTGGCAAAGTGATATTTGGAAGCCCATAGAGGGCTATGGTGAAAAAAAGGAAATATCCTCAGATGAAATCTGGAAAAAAAGGCTTTCTGAGAAAGCTTTCTGAGAAACTGTTCTGTTAATTTATTCTCACAGTTCATTACATTCTGTATTTCGTGGATCTCTTTGCTAGCCTTTGCTAGCCTTATTTTGTGGAATCTGAGAACAGATATTTCGGATCCCTTTGAAGACTATAGGGCCAAAGGAAATATCCTCCGATAACAAAGAGAAAGAAGCTTTCTGAGAAACTTCTTTGTGTTCTGTGAAATCATCTCACAGAGTTACAGCTTTCCCCTCAAGAAGCCTTTCGCTAAGACAGTTCTTGTGGAATTGGCAAAGTGATATTTGGAAGCCCATAGAGGGCTATGGTGAAAAAGGAAATATCTGGAAAGAATTTCTGAAAATGGTGTTCTGAAAAGAGTTACTGGAAAAGAGAAATTTTTCTGAGAAAAAAGGAAATATCTCAGATGAAAAGAAGCTTTCTGAGAAAAGCTGCTTAGTGTTCTGTGAATTCTCTCTGAGTTACATCTGTATTTCTTTGGATTCTTTTTGCTAGCTTTTTCTGTGGAATTGAGAACAGATTTTCGGATCCCTTTTTGAAGACTATAGGGCCAAAGGAAATATCCTTTGAAGACTATAGGGCCATAATCCTCCGATAACAAAAAAAGAAGAAGCTTTCTGAGAAACTGTGTTCTGTGAAATCATCTCACAGAGTTACAGCTTTCCCCTCAAGAAGCCTTTCGCTAAGACAGTTCTTGTGGAATTGGCAAAGTGATATTTGGAAGCCCATAGAGGGCTATGGTGAAAAAGGAAATATCCTCAGATGAAATCTGGAAAGAAGCTTTCTGAGAAAGAGCTTAGTGTTCTGTTAATTCATCTCACAGAGTTACATCTGTATTTCGTGGATCTCTCAGAGTTACTCTTTGCTAGCTCTTTGCTTGCCTTTTTGTGTGGAATCTGAGAACAGATATTTCGGATCCCTTTGAAGACTATAGGGCCAAAGGAAATATCCTCCGATAACAAAGAGAAAGAAGCTTTCTGAGAAAAACTTCTTTGTGTTCTGTGAAATCATCTCACAGAGTTACAGCTTTCCCCTCAAGAAGCCTTTCGCTAAGACAGTTCTTGTGGAATTGGCAAAGTGATATTTGGAAGCCCATAGAGGGCTATGGTGAAAAAAAAGGAAATCCTCAGATGAAATCTGGAAAGAAGCTTTCTGAGAAACTGCTTAGTGTTCTGTTAATTCATCTCACAGAGTTACATCTGTATTTCGTGGATCTCTTTGCTAGCCTTATTTCTGTGGAATCTGAGAACAGATATTTCGGATCCCTTTGAAGACTATAGGGCCAAAGGAAATATCCTCCGATAACAAAGAGAAAGAAGAAAGGAGAAAATAGAAAGAAGCTTTTTCTGAAAACTTCTTTGTGTTCTGTGAAATCATCTCACAGAGTTACAGCTTTCCCCTCAAGAAGCCTTTCGCTAAGACAGTTCTTGTGGAATTGGCAAAGTGATATTTGGAAGATATTTGGAAGCCCATAGAGGGCTATGGTGAAAAAGGAAATATCCTCAGATGAAATCTGGAAAGAAGCTTTCTGAGAAACTGCTTAGTGTTTCTGAGAAACTGTTAATTTCATCTCACAGAGTTACATCTGTATTTCGTGGATCTCTTTGCTAGCTTATTCTGTGGAATCTGAGAACAGATATTTCGGATCCCTTTGAAGACTATAGGGCCAAAGGAAATATCCTCCGATAACAAAGAGAAAGAAGCTTTCTGAGAAACTTCTTTGTGTTCTGTGAAATCATCTCACAGAGTTACAGCTTTCCCCTCAAGAAGCCTTTCGCTAAGACAGTTCTTGTGGAATTGGCAAAGTGATATTTGGAAGCCCATAGAGGGCTATGGTGAAAAAGGAAATATCCTCAGATGAAATCTGGAAAGAAGCTTTCTGAGAAAACTGCTTAGTGTTCTGTTAATTCATCTCACAGAGTTACATCTGTATTTCGTGGATCTCTTTGCTAGCCTTATTTCTGTGTGAATCTGAGAACTGTAGATATTTTTCGGATCCCTTTGAAACAGATATTTCGGGGCCTTTGAAAGACTATAGGGCCAAAGGAATATCCTCCGATAACAAAGAGAAAGAAGCTTTCTGAGAAAAACTTCTTTGTGTTCTGTGAAATCATCTCACAGAGTTACAGCTTTACAGCTTTCCCCTCAAGAAGCCTTTCGCTAAGACAGTTCTTGTGGAATTGGCAAAGTGATATTTGGAAGCCCATAGAGGGCTATGGTGAAAAAGGAAATATCCTCAGATGAAATCTGGAAAGAAGCTTTCTGAGAAACTGCTTAGTGTTCTGTTAATTCATCTCACAGAGTTACATCTGTATTTCGTGGATCTCTTTGCTAGCCTTATTTCTGTGGAATCTGAGAACAGATATTTCGGATCCCTTTGAAGACTATAGGGCCAAAGGAAATATCCTCCGATAACAAAGAAAAAAAGAAATATCCTCCGATAAAAAGAGAAAGAAGAAACTTCTTTGTGTTCTGTGAAATCATCTCACAGAGTTACAGCTTTCCCCTCAAGAAGCCTTTCGCTAAGACAGTTCTTGTGGAATTGGCAAAGTGATATTTGGAAGCCCATAGAGGGCTATGGTGAAAAAGGAAATATCCTCAGATGAAATCTGGAAAGAAGCTTTCTGAGAAACTGCTGAGTGTTCTGTTAATTCATCTCACAGAGTTACATCTGTATTTCGTGGATCTCTTTGCTAGCCTTATTTCTGTGGAATCTGAGAACAGATATTTCGGATCCCTTTGAAGACTATAGGGCCAAAGGAAATATCCTCCGATAACAAAGAGAAAGAAGCTTTCTGAGAAAACTTTTGTGTTTGTGAAATCATCTCACAGAGTTTACAGCTTTCCCCTCAAGAAGCCTTTCGCTAAGACAGTTTCTTGTGGAATTGGCAAAGTGATATTTGGAAGCCCATAGAGGGCTATGGTGAAAAAGGAAATATCCTCAGATGAAATCTGGAAAGGAAAATCCTCAGCTTTCTGAGAAAAAGCTGCTTAGTGTTCTGTTTAATTCATCTCACATCTCACAGACATCTGTATTTCGTGGATCTCTTTGCTAGCCTTATTTCTGTGGAATCTGAGAACAGATATTTCGGATCCCTTTGAAGACTATAGGGCCAAAGGAAATATCCTCCGATAACAAAGAGAAAGAAGCTTTCTGAGAAACTTCTTTGTGTTCTGTGAAATCATCTCACAGAGTTACAGCTTTCCCCTCAAGAAGCCTTTCGCTAAGACAGTTCTTGTGGAATTGGCAAAGTGATATTTGGAAGCCCATAGAGGGCTATGGTGAAAAAGGAAATATCCTCAGATGAAATCTGGAAAGAAGCTTTCTGAGAAAACTGCTTAGTGTTCTGTTAATTCTCACAGAGTTACATCTGTATTTCGTGGATCTCTTTGCTAGCCTTATTTCTGTGGAATCTGAGAACAGATATTTCGGATCCCTTTGAAGACTATAGGGGAAAAGGAAATATCCTCCGATAACAAAGAGAAAGAAGCTTTCTGAGAAACTTCTTTGTGTTCTGTGAAATCATCTCACAGAGTTACAGCTTTCCCCTCAAGAAGCCTTTCGCTAAGACAGTTCTTGTTTCGGAATTGGCAAAAAGTGTGATATTTGGAAGCCCATAGAGGGCTATGGTGAAAAAAAAGGAAATATCCTCAGATGAAATCTGGAAAGAAGCTTTCTGAGAAAACTGCTTAGTGTTCTGTTAATTCATCTCACAGAGTTACATCTGTATTTCGTGGATCTCTTTGCTAGCCTTATTTCTGTGGAATCTGAGAACAGATATTTCGGATCCCTTTGAAGACTATAGGGCCAAAGGAAATATCCTCCGATAACAAAGAGAAAGAAGCTTTCTGAGAAAACTTCTTTGTGTTCTGTGAAATCATCTCACAGAGTTACAGCTTTCCCCTCAAATCATCTCACAGAAGCCTTTCGCTAAGAAGACAGTTCTTGTGGAATTGGCAAAGTGATATTTGGAAGCCCATAGAGGGCTATGGTGAAAAAGGAAAAATCCTCAGATGAAATCTGGAAAGAAGCTTTCTGAGAAAAACTGCTTAGTGTTCTGTTAATTCATCTCACAGAGTTACATCTGTATTTCGTGGATCTCTTTGCTAGCCTTATTTCTGTGGAATCTGAGAACAGATATTTCGGATCCCTTTGAAGACTATAGGGCCAAAGGAAATATCCTCCGATAACAAAGAGAAAGAAGCTTTCTGAGAAACTTCTTTGTGTTCTGTGAAATCATCTCACAGAGTTACAGCTTTCCCCTCAAGAAGCCTTTCGCTAAGACAGTTCTTGTGGAATTGGCAAAGTGATATTTGGAAGCCCATAGAGGGCTATGGTGAAAAAGGAAATATCCTCAGATGAAATCTGGAAAGAAGCTTTCTGAGAAAAAAAAGCTTAGTGTTCTGTTAATTCATCTCACAGAGTTACATCTGTATTTCGTGGATCTCTTTGCTAGCCTTATTTCTGTGGAATCTGAGAACAGATATTTTTCGGATCCCTTTGAAGACTATAGGGCCAAAGGAAATATCCTCCGATAACAAAGAGAAAGAAGAAGAACAAGAGAAAACTTTCTTTGTGTTCTGTGAAATCATCTCACAGAGTTACAGCTTTCCCCTCAAGAAGCCTTTCGCTAAGACAGTTCTTGTGGAATTGGCAAAGTGATATTTGGAAGCCCATAGAGGGCTATGGTGAAAAAAAAGAAATATCCTCAGATGAAATCTGGAAAGAAGCTTTCTGAGAAAAATGCTTAGTGTTCTGTTAATTCATCTCACAGAGTTACATCTGTATTTCGTGGATCTCTTTGCTAGCCTTATTTCTGTGGAATCTGAGAACAGATATTTTCGGATCCCTTTGAAGACTATAGGGCCAAAGGAAATATCCTCCGATAACAAAGAGAAAGAAGCTTTCTGAGAAACTTCTTTGTGTTCTGTGAAATCATCTCACAGAGTTACAGCTTTCCCCTCAAGAAGCCTTTCGCTAAGACAGTTCTTGTGGAATTGGCAAAGTGATATTTTCGCTAAGAAGCCCATAGAGGGGAAGCTATGGTATGGTGAAAAAGGAAAAATATCCTCAGATGAAATCTGGAAAGAAGCTTTCTGAGAAACTGCTTAGTGTTCTGTTAATTCATCTCACAGAGTTACATCTGTATTTCGTGGATCTCTTTGCTAGCCTTATTTCTGTGGAATCTGAGAACAGATATTTCGGATCCCTTTGAAGACTATAGGGCCAAAGGAAATATCCTCCGATAACAAAGAGAAAGAAGCTTTCTGAGAAACTTCTTTGTGTTCTGTGAAATCATCTCACAGAGTTACAGCTTTCCCTTCAAGAAGCCTTTCGCTAAGAAGTTCTTGTGAGAAAAAGCTTTCTGAGAAAAACTTCTTTGTGCTGTGAAAGTCTCACAGTATTTCCCCTCAAGAAGCCTTTCGCTAAGACAGTTCTTGTGGGGCAAAGTGATGGAAGCCCATAAGGGCTATGGGAAAAAGGAAATATCCTCAGATGAAATCTGGAAAGAAAAGAAGAAACTGAGAAAAACTGCTTAGTGTTTTAGTGTTAATTCATCTCACAGAGTTACATCTGTATTTCGTGGATCTCTTTGCTAGCCTTATTTCTGTGGAATCTGAGAACAGATATTTCGGATCCCTTTGAAGACTATAGGGCCAAAGGAAATATCCTCCGATAACAAAGAGAAAGAAGCTTTCTGAGAAAAAAGAAGAAAAAACTTCTGTGAAATCATCTCACAGAGTTACAGCTTTCCCCTCAAGAAGCCTTTCGCTAAGACAGTTCTTGTGGAATTGGCAAAGTGATATTTGGAAGCCCATAGAGGGCTATGGTGAAAAAGGAAATATCCTCAGATGAAATCTGGAAAGAAGCTTTCTGAGAAAAAAGCTTAGTGTTCTGTTAATTCATCTCACAGAGTTTACATCTGTATTTCGTGGATCTCTTTGCTAGCCTTATTTCTGTGGAATCTGAGAACAGATATTTCGGATCCCTTTGAAGACTATAGGGCCAAAGGAAATATCCTCCGATAACAAAGAGAAAAAGAAGCTTTCTGAGAAAGAAAAGAAGCTTTCTTTTGTTCTGTGTGAAATCATCTCACAGAGTTACAGCTTTCCCCTCAAGAAGCCTTTCGCTAAGACAGTTCTTGTGGAATTGGCAAAGTGATATTTGGAAGCCCATAGAGGGCTATGGTGAAAAAGGAAATATCCTCAGATGAAATCTGGAAAGAAGCTTTCTGAGAAAACTGCTTAGTGTTCTGTTAATTCATCTCACAGAGTTACATCTGTATTTCGTTTTCGTGGATCTCTTTGCTAGCCTTATTTCTGTGGAATCTGAGAACAGATATTTCGGATCCCTTTGAAGACTATAGGGCCAAAGGAAATATCCTCCGATAACAAAGAGAAACAAAGAAAGAAGAAGAGAAAAACTTCTTTGTGTTCTGTGAAATCATCTCACAGAGTTACAGCTTTCCCCTCAAGAAGCCTTTCGCTAAGACAGTTCTTGTGGAATTGGCAAAGTGATATTTGGAAGCCCATAGAGGGCTATGGAAGCCCATAGGGGCTATGGTGGAAAAAGGAAATATCCTCAGATGAAATCTGGAAAGAAGCTTTCTGAGAAACTGCTTAGTGTTCTGTTAATTCATCTCACAGAGTTACATCTGTATTTCGTGGATCTCTTTGCTAGCCTTATTTCTGTGGAATCTGAGAACAGATATTTCGGATCCCTTTGAAGACTATAGGGCCAAAGGAAATATCCTCCGATAACAAAGAGAAAGAAAGAAGCTTCTGAGAAAAACTTCTTTGTGTTCTGTGAAATCATCTCACAGAGTTACAGCTTTCCCCTCAAGAAGCCTTTCGCTAAGACAGTTCTTGTGGAATTGGCAAAGTGATATTTGGAAGCCCATAGAGGGCTATGGTGAAAAAAGGAAATATCCTCAGATGAAATCTGGAAAGAAGCTTTCTGAGAAAAAATGCTTAGTGTTCTGTCTGGAAAAAATTTCTGATCTCAAAGAGTTACATCTGTATTTCGTGGATCTCTTTGCTTGCTGCTTAGTTTCTGTTCATTCTGTGAGTTACATCTGTATTTCGTGGATCTCTTTGCTAGCCTTTTCTTCTGAGAAACAGATATTTTCGGATCCCTTTGAAGACTATAGGGCCAAAGGAAATATCCTCCGATAACAAAGAGAAAGAAGCTTTCTGAGAAACTTCTTTGTGTTCTGTGAAAATCATCTCACAGAGTTACAGCTTTCCCCTCAAGAAGCCTTTCGCTAAGACAGTTCTTGTGGAATTGGCAAAGTGATATTTGGAAGCCCATAGAGGGCTATGGTGAAAAAGGAAATATCCTCAGATGAAATCTGGAAAGAAGCTTTCTGAGAAAAAAGGCTTAGTGTTCTGTTAATTCATCTCACAGAGTTACATCTGTATTTCGTGGATCTCTTTGCTAGCTTATTTCTGTGGAATCTGAGAAAAGATATTTCTGGATCCCTTTGAAGACTATATAGGGCCAAAGGAAATATCCTTTGAAAGATAAAAGAGAAATTTCTGGAAGAATTCTGAGAAAAAAAGGAAATATCTTCCGATAACAAAGAGAGAAAAAGAAGCTTTCTGAGAAACTTCTTTGTTCTGTGAAATCATCTCACAGAGTTACAGCTTTCCCCTCAAGAAGCCTTTCGCTAAGACAGTTCTTGTGGAATTGGCAAAGTGATATTTGGAAGCCCATAGAGGGCTATGGTGAAAAAGGAAATATCCTCAGATGAAATCTGGAAAGAAGCTTTCTGAGAAAAAAATGCTTAGTGTTCTGTTAATTCATCTCACAGAGTTACATCTGTATTTCGTGGATCTCTTTTTCTAGCCTTATTTCTGTGGAATCTGAGAACAGATATTTCGGATCCCTTTGAAGACTATAGGGCCAAAGGAAATATCCTCCGATAACAAAGAGAAAGAAGCTTTCTGAGAAAACTTCTTTGTGTTCTGTGAAATCATCTCACAGAGTTTACAGCTTTCCCCTCAAGAAGCCTTTCGCTAAGACAGTTCTTGTGGAATTGGCAAAGTGATATTTGGAAGCCCATAGAGGGCTATGGTGAAAAAAAAAGGAAATATCCTCAGATGAAAAATCTGGAAAATCTGGAAGCTTTTCTGAGAAACTGCTTAGTGTTCTGTTGTTAATTCATCTCACAGAGTTACATCTGTATTTTTCGTGGATCTCTTTGCTAGCCTTATTTCTGTGGAATCTGAGAACAGATATTTCGGATCCCTTTGAAGACTATAGGGCCAAAGGAAATATCCTCCGATAACAAAGAGAAAGAAGCTTTCTGAGAAAATACTTTGTGTTCTGTGAAATCATCTCACAGAGTTACAGCTTTCCCCTCAAGAAGCCTTTCGCTAAGACAGTTCTTGTGGAATTGGCAAAGTGATATTTGGAAGCCCATAGAGGGCTATGGTGAAAAAGGAAATATCCTCAGATGAAATCTGGAAAGAAGCTTTCTGAGAAAAAAGCTTAGTGTTCTGTTAATTCATCTCACAGAGTTTCTGACATCTGTATTTCGTGGATCTCTTTGCTTAGCACTTATTTCTCTTTGCTAGCCTTATTCTGTGGAATCTTAGATATTTTTCGGATCCCTTTTGACTATACTATAGGGGGCCAAAGGAAATATCCTCCGATAACAAAGAGAAAGAAGCTTTCTGAGAAACTTCTTTGTGTTCTGTGAAATCATCTCACAGAGTTACAGCTTTCCCCTCAAGAAGCCTTTCGCTAAGACAGTTCTTGTGGAATTGGCAAAGTGATATTTGGAAGCCCATAGAGGGCTATGGTGAAAAAGGAAATATCCTCAGATGAAATCTGGAAAGAAGCTTTCTGAGAAAAAAGTGTTCTGTTAATTCATCTCACAGAGTTACATCTGTATTTCGTGGATCTCTTTGCTAGCCTTATTTCTGTGGAATCTGAGAACAGATATTTCGGATCCCTTTGAAGACTATAGGGCCAAAGGAAATATCCTCCGATAACAAAGAGAAAGAAGCTTTCTGAGAAAAAACTTCTTTGAGAAATCATCTCAAGAGAAAAGAAAAAGAAACTGGAAATTGGCAAAGTTTTTGAAGCCCTCTAAGAAATCTCCTTTGAAAAAGCTTTTGAGAAAACTTTGTGTTCTGTGAAATCATCTCACAGAGTTACAGCTTTCCCCTTTCTTTTTCGCTTTCAGCTTAAGACAGTCTCAAAAGCCTGGACAAAGTGATAGTTCTTGGAAATTTGGCAAAGTGGATTTGGAAGCCCATAGAGGGCTATGGTGAAAAAGGAAATATCCTCAGATGAAATCTGGAAAGAAGCTTTCTGAGAAACTGCTTAGTGTTCTGTTAATTCATCTCACAGAGTTACATCTGTATTTCGTGGATCTCTTTGCTAGCCTTATTTCTGTGGAATCTGAGAACAGATATTTCGGATCCCTTTGAAGACTATAGGGCCAAAGGAAATATCCTCCGATAACAAAGAGAAAGAAGCTTTCTGAGAAACTTCTTTGTGTTCTGTGAAATCATCTCACAGAGTTACAGCTTTCCCCTCAAGAAGCCTTTCGCTAAGACAGTTCTTGTGGAATTGGCAAAGTGATATTTGGAAGCCCATAGAGGGCTATGGTGAAAAAGGAAATATCCTCAGATGAAATCTGGAAAGAAGCTTTCTGAGAAAACTTAGTGTTCTGTTTGTGTTAATTCATCTCACAGAGTTACATCTGTATTTCGTGGATCTCTTTGCTAGCCTTATTTCTGTGGAATCTGAGAACAGATATTTTTTCGGATCCCTTTGAAGACTATAGGGCCAAAGGAAATATCCTCCGATAACAAAGAGAAAGAAGCTTTCTGAGAAAAACTTCTTTGTGTTCTGTGAAATCATCTCACAGAGTTACAGCTTTCCCCTCAAGAAGCCTTTCGCTAAGACAGTTCTTGTGGAATTGGCAAAGTGATATTTGGAAGCCCATAGAGGGCTATGGTGAAAAAAAAGGAAATATCCTCAGATGAAATCTGGAAAGAAAGCTTTCTGAGAAAAAGCTTAGAAACTGTTCTGTTAATTCATCTCACAGAGTTACATCTGTATTTCGTGGATCTCTTTGCTAGCCTTATTTCTGTGGAATCTGAGAACAGATATTTCGGATCCCTTTTCGGATCCCTTTGAAGACTATAGGGAAATATATCCAAAGGAAATATCCTCCGATAACAAAGAGAAAGAAGCTTTCTGAGAAAAACTTTGTGTTCTGTGAAATCATCTCACAGAGTTACAGCTTTCCCCTCAAGAAGCCTTTCGCTAAGACAGTTCTTGTGGAATTGGCAAAGTGATATTTGGAAGCCCATAGAGGGCTATGGTGAAAAAAAAAAAGAAATATCCTCAGATGAAATCTGGAAAGAAGAAAAAGAAAGCTTTCTGAGAAAAAACTGCTTAGTGTTCTGTTAATTCATCTCACAGAGTTACATCTGTATTTCGTGGATCTCTTTGCTAGCCTTATTTCTGTGGAATCTGAGAACAGATATTTCGGATCCCTTTGAAGACTATAGGGCCAAAGGAAATATCCTCCGATAACAAAGAGAAAGAAGCTTTCTGAGAAAAAAACTTCTTTGTGTTCTGTGAAATCATCTCACAGAGTTACAGCTTTCCCCTCAAGAAGCCTTTCGCTAAGACAGTTCTTGTGGAATTGGCAAAAAGGATATTTGGAAGCCCATAGAGGGCTATGGTGAAAAAGGAAATATCCTCAGATGAAATCTGGAAAGAAGCTTTCTGAGAAACTGCTTAGTGTTCTGTTAATTCATCTCACAGAGTTACATCTGTATTTCGTGGATCTCTTTGCTAGCCTTATTTCTGTGGAATCTGAGAACAGATATTTCGGATCCCTTTGAAGACTATAGGGCCAAAGGAAATATCCTCCGATAACAAAGAGAAAGAAGCTTTCTGAGAAACTTCTTTGTGAGAAAAAAAGTGTTCTGTGAAATCATCTCACAGAGTTACAGCTTTCCCCTCAAGAAGCCTTTCGCTAAGAAGAGTTCTTGTGGAATTGGCAAAGTGATATTTGGAAGCCCATAGAGGGCTATGGTGAAAAAGGAAATATCCTCAGATGAAATCTGGAAAGAAGCTTTCTGAGAAACTGCTTAGTGTTCTGTTAATTCATCTCACAGAGTTACATCTGTATTTCGTGGATCTCTTTGCTAGCCTTATTTCTGTGGAATCTGAGAACAGATATTTCGGATCCCTTTGAAGACTATAGGGCCAAAGGAAATATCCTCCGATAACAAAGAGAAAGAAGCTTTCTGAGAAAAACTTCTTTGTGTTCTGTGAAAAATCATCTCACAGAGTTACAGCTTTCCCCTCAAGAAGCCTTTCGCTAAGACAGTTCTTGTGGAATTGGCAAAGTGATATTTGGAAGCCCATAGAGGGCTATGGTGAAAAAGGAAATATCCTCAGATGAAATCTGGAAAGAAGCTTTCTGAGAAACTGCTTAGTGTTCTGTTAATTCATCTCACAGAGTTACATCTGTATTTCGTGGATCTCTTTGCTAGCCTTATTTCTGTGGAATCTGAGAACAGATATTTCGGATCCCTTTGAAGACTATAGGGCCAAAGGAAATATCCTCCGATAACAAAGAGGGCCAAAGAAGCTTTCTCCGAGAAAAAAAGAAGCTTTCTGAGAAACTTCTTTGTGTCTGTGAAATCATCTCACAGAGTTACAGCTTTCCCCTCAAGAAGCCTTTCGCTAAGACAGTTCTTGTGGAATTGGCAAAGTGATATTTGGAAGCCCATAGAGGGCTATGGTGAAAAAAAGGAAATATCCTCAGATGAAATCTGGAAAGAAGCTTTCTGAGAAACTGCTTAGTGTTCTGTTAATTCATCTCACAGAGTTACATCTGTATTTCGTGGATCTCTTTGCTAGCCTTATTTCTGTGGAATCTGAGAACAGATATTTCGGATCCCTTTGAAGACTATAGGGCCAAAGGAAATATCCTCCGATAACAAAGAGAAAGAAGCTTTCTGAGAAACTTCTTTGTGTTCTGTGAAATCATCTCACAGAGTTACAGCTTTCCCCTCAAGAAGCCTTTCGCTAAGACAGTTCTTGTGGAATTGGCAAAGTGATATTTGGAAGCCCATAGAGGGCTATGGTGAAAAAAAAGGAAATATCCTCAGATGAAATCTGGAAAGAAGCTTTCTGAGAAAACTGCTTAGTGTTCTGTTAATTCATCTCACAGAGTTACATCTGTATTTCGTGGATCTCTTTGCTAGCCTTATTTCTGTGGAATCTGAGAACAGATATTTCGGATCCCTTTGAAGACTATAGGGCCAAAGGAAATATCCTCCGATAACAAAGAGAAAAAGAAGCTTTCTGAGAAAAACTTCTTTGTGTTCTGTGAAATCATCTCACAGAGTTACAGCTTTCCCCTCAAGAAGCCTTTCGCTAAGACAGTTCTTGTGGAATTGGCAAAGTGAAGTGATTTTGGAAGCCCATAGAGGGCTATGGTGAAAAAAAGGAAATATCCTCAGATGAAATCTGGAAAGAAGCTTTCTGAGAAAACTGCTTAGTGTTCTGTTAATTCATCTCACAGAGTTTACATCTGTATTTCGTGGATCTCTTTGCTAGCTTATTTCTGTGGAATCTGAGAACAGATATTTCGGATCCCTTTTGAAGATCTATAGGGCTAAAGGAAATATCCTCCGATAATCCTCCGATAAAAAGAGAAAGAAGCTTTCTGAGAAACTTCTTTGTGTTCTGTGAAATCATCTCACAGAGTTACAGCTTTCCCCTCAAGAAGCCTTTCGCTAAGACAGTTCTTGTGGAATTGGCTTGTGATATTTGGAAAGCCCATAGAGGGCTATGGTGAAAAAAAAGGAAATATCCTCAAATCTCTGGAAAAAGAAAGAAGCTTGAGAAAAAACTTTGTGTTCTGTTAATTCATCTCACAGAGTTACATCTGTATTTCGTGGATCTCTTTGCTAGCCTTATTTCTGTGGAATCTGAGAAAGATATTTCGGATCCCTTTGAAGACTATAGGGCCAAAGGAAATATCCTCCGATAACAAAGAGAAAGAAAGAAGCTTTCTGAAAACTTCTTTGTGTTCTGTGAAATCATCTCAGAGAGTTACAGCTTTCCCCTCAAGAAGCCTTTCGCTAAGACAGTTTCTTGTGGAATTGGCAAAGTGATATTTGGAAGCCCATAGAGGGCTATGGTGAAAAAAGGAAAAGTATCCTCAGATGAAATCTGGAAAAAAGCTTTCTGAGAAAAAGAAGCTTTCTGAGAAACTTCTGTTTCTTTATCTCACAGAGTTACATCTGTATTTCGTGGATCTCTTTGCTAGCCTTATTTCTGTGGAATCTGAGAACAGATATTTCGGATCCCTTTGAAGACTATAGGGCCAAAGGAAATATCCTCCGATAACAAAGAGAAAGAAGCTTTCTGAGAAACTTCTTTGTGTTCTGTGAAATCATCTCACAGAGTTACAGCTTTCCCCTCAAGAAGCCTTTCGCTAAGACAGTTCTTGTGGAATTGGCAAAGTGATATTTGGAAACCCATAGAGGGCTATGGTGAAAAAGGAAATATCCTCAGATGAAATCTGGAAAGAAGCTTTCTGAGAAAACTGCTTAGTGTTCTGTTTAATTCATCTCACAGAGTTACATCTGTATTTCGTGGATCTCTTTGCTAGCCTTATTTCTGTGGAATCTGAGAACAGATATTTCGGATCCCTTTTTCGAAGACTATAGGGCCAAAGGAAATATCCTCCGATAACAAAGAGAAAGAAGAAAGAGCTGAGAAAAAGAGAAAGTGTTTCTGTGAAATCATCTCACAGAGTTACAGCTTTCCCCTCAAGAAGCCTTTCGCTAAGACAGTTCTTGTGGAATTGGCAAAGTGATATTTGGAAGCCCATAGAGGGCTATGGTGAAAAAGGAAAAAGGAATCCTCAGAAAAGAAATCCTCAGATGAAAGAAGCTTTCTGAGAAACTGCTTAGTGTTCTGTTAATTCATCTCACAGAGTTACATCTGTATTTCGTGGATCTCTTTGCTAGCCTTATTTCTGTGGAATCTGAGAACAGATATTTCGGATCCCTTTGAAGACTATAGGGCCAAAGGAAATATCCTCCGATAACAAAGAGAAAGAAGCTTTCTGAGAAACTTCTTTGTGTTCTGTGAAATCATCTCACAGAGTTACAGCTTTCCCTTTCCCCTCAGAAGCCTTTCGCTAAGACAGTTCTTGTGGAATTGGCAAAGTGATATTTGGAAGCCCATAGAGGGCTATGGTGAAAAAAAGAAATATCCTCAGATGAAATCTGGAAAGAAGCTTTCTGAGAAAACTGCTTAGTGTTCTGTTAATTCATCTCACAGAGTTACATCTGTATTTCGTGGATCTCTTTGCTAGCCTTATTTCTGTGGAATCTGAGAACAGATATTTCGGATTTCGGATCCCTTTGAAGACTATAGGGCCAAAGGAAATATCCTCCGATAACAAAGAGAAAGAAGCTTTCTGAGAAACTTTCTTTGTGTTCTGTGAAATCATCTCACAGAGTTACAGCTTTCCCCTCAAGAAGCCTTTCGCTTTCGACAGTTCTTGTGGAATTGGCAAAGTGAAAGTGATATTTTTGGAAGCCCATAGAGGGCTATGGTGAAAAAGGAAATATCCTCAGATGAAATCTGGAAAAATCTGAAAAGAAGCTTTCTGAGAAACTGCTTAGTGTTCTGTTAATTCATCTCACAGAGTTACATCTGTATTTCGTGGATCTCTTTGCTAGCCTTATTTCTGTGGAATCTGAGAACAGATATTTCGGATCCCTTTGAAGACCCTAGGGCCAAAGGGCCAAAGGATCCTCCGATAACAAAGAGAAAGAAAAGCTTTCTGAGAAACTTCTTTGTGTTCTGTGAAATCATCATCTCACAGAGTTACAGCTTTCCCCTCAAGAAGCCTTTCGCTAAGACAGTTCTTGTGGAATTGGCAAAGTGATATTTGGAAGCCCATAGAGGGCTATGGTGAAAAAGGAAATATCCTCAGATGAAAAATCTGGAAAGAAGCTTTCTGAGAAAAACTGCTTAGTGTTCTGTTAATTCATCTCACAGAGTTTACATCTGTATTTCGTGGATCTCTTTGCTAGCCTTATTTCTGTGGAATCTGAGAACAGATATTTCGGATCCCTTTGAAGACTATAGGGCCAAAGGAAATATCCTCCGATAACAAAGAGAAAGAAGCTTTCTGAGAAAGAGAAAGAAGCTTTCTGAGAAACTTTTGTGTTCTGTGAAATCATCTCACAGAGTTACAGCTTTCCCCTCAAGAAGCCTTTCGCTAAGACAGTTCTTGTGGAATTGGCAAAGTGATATTTGGAAGCCCATAGAGGGCTATGGTGAAAAAGGAAATATCCTCAGATGAAATCTGGAAAGAAAGAGCTTTCTGAGAAAACTGCTTAGTGTTCTGTTAATTCATCTCACAGAGTTACATCTGTATTTCGTGGATCTCTTTGCTAGCCTTATTTCTGTGGAATCTGAGAACAGATATTTCGGATCCCTTTGAAGACTATAGGGCCAAAGGAAATATCCTCCGATAACAAAGAGAAAGAAAGAAGCTTTCTGAGAAACTTCTTTGTGTTCTGTGAAATCATCTCACAGAGTTACAGCTTTCCCCTCAAGAAGCCTTTCGCTAAGACAGTTCTTGTGGAATTGGCAAAGTGATATTTGGAAGCCCATAGAGGGCTATGGTGAAAAAGGAAATATCCTCAGATGAAATCTGGAAAGAAGCTTTCTGAGAAAAACTTAGTGTTCTGTTAATTCATCTCACAGAGTTACATCTGTATTTCGTGGATCTCTTTGCTAGCCTTATTTCTGTGGAATCTGAGAACAGATATTTCGGATCCCTTTGAAGACTATAGGGCCAAAGCCAATATCCTCCGATAACAAAGAGAAAGAAGCTTTCTGAGAAACTTCTTTGTGTTCTGTGAAATCATCTCACAGAGTTACAGCTTTCCCCTCAAGAAGCCTTTCGCTAAGACAGTTCTTGTGGAATTGGCAAAGTGATATTTGGAAGCCCATAGAGGGCTATGGTGAAAAAGGAAATATCCTCAGATGAAATCTGGAAAGAAGCTTTCTGAGAAAACTGCTTAGTGTTCTGTTTAATTCATCTCACAGAGTTTATCTGTATTTCGTGGATCTCTTTGCTAGCCTTATTTCTGTGGAATCTGAGAAACAGATATTTTTCGGATCCCTTTGAAGACTATAGGGCCAAAGGAAATATCCTCCGATAACAAAGAGAAAGAAGCTTTCTGAGAAACTTCTTTGTGTTCTGTGAAATCATCTCACAGAGTTACAGCTTTCCCCTCAAGAAGCCTTTCGCTAAGACAGTTTCTTGTGGAATTGGCAAAGTGATATTTGGAAGCCCATAGAGGGCTATGGTGAAAAAGGAAATATCCTCAGATGAAATCTGGAAAGAAGCTTTCTGAGAAAAACTGCTTAGTGTTCTGTTAATTCATCTCACAGAGTTACATCTGTATTTCGTGGATCTCTTTGCTAGCCTTATTTCTGTGGAATCTGAGAACAGATATTTCGGATCCCTTTGAAGACTATAGGGCCAAAGGAAATATCCTCCGATAACAAAGAGAAAGAAGCTTTCTGAGAAACTTCTTTGTGTTCTGTGAAATCATCTCACAGAGTTACAGCTTTCCCCTCAAGAAGCCTTTCGCTAAGACAGTTCTTGTGGAATTGGCAAAGTGATATTTGGAAGCCCATAGAGGGCTATGGTGAAAAAGGAAAAAGGAAATATCCTCAGATGAAATCTGGAAAGAAGCTTTCTGAGAAAACTGCTTAGTGTTCTGTTAATTCATCTCACAGGTTACATCTGTATTTCGTGGATCTCTTTGCTAGCCTTATTTCTGTGGAATCTGGAGAACAGATATTTTTGTGTTCGGATCCTTTGAAGACTATAGGGCCAAAGGAAATATCCTCCGATAACAAAGAGAAAGAAGCTTTCTGAGAAACTTCTTTGTGTTCTGTGAAATCATCTCACAGAGTTTTGCAGCTTTCCCCTCAAGAAGCCTTTCGCTAAGACAGTTCTTGTGGAATTGGCAAAGTGATATTTGGAAGCCCGCTAGAGGGCTATGGTGAAAAGCCCATAGGGGCTATGGTGGTGAAAAAGGAAATATCCTCAGATGAAATCTGGAAAGAAGCTTTCTGAGAAACTGCTTAGTGTTCTGTTAATTCATCTCACAGAGTTACATCTGTATTTCGTGGATCTCTTTGCTAGCCTTATTTCTGTGGAATCTGAGAACAGATATTTCGGATCCCTTTGAAGACTATAGGGCCAAAGGAAATATCCTCCGATAACAAAGAGAAAGAAGAAGCTTTCTGAGAAAAACTTCTTTGTGTTCTGTGAAATCATCTCACAGAGTTACAGCTTTCCCCTCAAGAAGCCTTTCGCTAAGACAGTTCTTGTGGAATTGGCAAAGTGATATTTGGAAGCCCATAGAGGGCTATGGTGAAAAAAAAGGAAATATCCTCAGATGAAATCTGGAAAGAAGCTTTCTGAGAAAAACTGCTTAGTGTTCTGTTAATTCATCTCACAGAGTTACATCTGTATTTCGTGGATCTCTTTGCTAGCCTTTTTTCTGTGGAATCTGAGAACAGATATTTCGGATCCCTTTGAAGACTATAGGGCCAAAGGAAATATCCTCCGATAACAAAGAGAAAGAAGCTTTCTGAGAAACTTCTTTTTGTTCTGTGAAATCATCTCACAGAGTTACAGCTTTCCCCTCAAGAAGCCTTTCGCTAAGACAGTTCTTGTGGAATTGGCAAAGTGATATTTGGAAGCCCATAGAGGGCTATGGTGAAAAAGGAAATATCCTCAGATGAAATCTGGAAAGAAGCTTTCTGAGAAAACTGCTTAGTGTTCTGTTAATTCATCTCACAGAGTTACATCTGTATTTCGTGGATCTCTTTGCTAGCCTTATTTCTGTGGAATCTGAGAACAGATATTTCGGATCCCTTTGAAGACTATAGGGCCAAAGGAAATATCCTCCGATAACAAAGAGAAAGAAAATTTCTGAGAAACTTCTTTTCTGAGAAACTTTGTTTGTTCTGTGAAATCATCTCACAGAGTTACAGCTTTCCCCTCAAGAAGCCTTTCGCTAAGACAGTTCTTGTGGAATTGGCAAAGTGATATTTGGAAGCCCATAGAGGGCTATGGTGAAAAAGGAAATATCCTCAGATGAAATCTGGAAAGAAGATGAAATCTGGAAAGAAGCTCTGAGAAACTGCTTAGTGTTCTGTTAATTCATCACACAGAGTTACATCTGTATTTCGTGGATCTCTTTGCTAGCCTTATTTCTGTGGAATCTGAGAACAGATATTTCGGATCCCTTTGAAGACTATAGGGCCAAAGGAAATATCCTCCGATAACAAAGAGAAAGAAGCTTTCTGAGAAACTTCTTTGTGTTCTGTGAAATCATCTCACAGAGTTACAGCTTTCCCCTCAAGAAGCCTTTCGCTAAGACAGTTCTTGTGGAATTGGCAAAGTGATATTTGGAAGCCCATAGAGGGCTATGGTGAAAAAGGAAATATCCTCAGATGAAATCTGGAAAGAAGCTTTCTGAGAAACTGCTTAGTGTTCTGTTAATTCATCTCACAGAGTTACATCTGTATTTCGTGGATCTCTTTGCTAGCCTTATTTCTGTGGAATCTGAGAACAGATATTTCGGATCCCTTTGAAGACTATAGGGCCAAAGGAAATATCCTCCGATAACAAAGAGAAAGAAGCTTTCTGAGAAACTTCTTTGTGTTCTGTGAAATCATCTCACAGAGTTACAGCTTTCCCCTCAAGAAGCCTTTCGCTAAGACAGTTCTTGTGGAATTGGCAAAGTGATATTTGGAAGCGCATAGAGGGCTATGGTGAAAAAGGAAATATCCTCAGATGAAATCTGGAAAGAAGCTTTCTGAGAAACTGCTTAGTGTTCTGTTAATTCATCTCACAGAGTTACATAATTCATCTCACAGAGTTACATGTGTATTTCGTGGATCTCTTTGCTAGACTTATTTCTGTGGAATCTGAGAACAGATATTTCGGATCCCTTTGAAGACTATAGGGCCAAAGGAAATATCCTCCGATAACAAAGAGAAAGAAGCTTTCTGAGAAACTTCTTTGTGTTCTGTGAAATCATCTCACAGAGTTACAGCTTTCCCCTCAAGAAGCCTTTCGCTAAGACAGTTCTTGTGGAATTGGCAAAGTGATATTTGGAAGCCCATAGAAGGCTATGGTGAAAAAGGAAATATCCTCAGATGAAATCTGGAAAGAAGCTTTCTGAGAAACTGCTTAGTGTTCTGTTAATTCATCTCACAGAGTTACATCTGTATTTCGTGGATCTCTTTGCTAGCCTTATTTCTGTGGAATCTGAGAACAGAGATATTTCGGATCCCTTTGAAGACTATAGGGCCAAAGGAAATATCCTCCGATAACAAAGAGAAAGAAGCTTTCTGAGAAACTTCTTTGTGTTCTGTGAAATCATCTCACAGAGTTACAGCTTTCCCTCAGAAGCCTTTCGCTAAGACAGTTCTTTCGTGGAATTGGCAAAGTGATATTTGGAAGCCCATAGAGGGCTATGGTGGCTATGAGGTGAAAGGAAATATCCTCAGATGAAATCTGGAAAGAAGCTTTCTGAGAAAAAAGCTTAGTGTTTGTTTTCATCTCACAGAGTTACATCTGTATTTCGTGGATCTCTTTGCTAGCCTTATTTCTGTGGAATCTGAAACAGATATTTCGGATTCGGATCCCTTTGAAGACTATAGGGCCAAAGGAAATATCCTCCGATAACAAAGAGAAAGAAGCTTTCTGAGAAACTTCTTTGTGTTCTGTGAAATCATCTCACAGAGTTACAGCTTTCCCCTCAAGAAGCCTTTCGCTAAGACAGTTCTTGTGGAATTGGCAAAGTGATATTTGGAAGCCCATAGAGGGCTATGGTGAAAAAAGGAAATATCCTCAGATGAAATCTGGAAAGAAGCTTTCTGAGAAAAAATGCTTAGTGTTCTGTTAATTCATCTCACAGAGTTACATCTGTATTTCGTGGATCTCTTTGCTAGCCTTATTTCTGTGGAATCTGAGAACAGATATTTCAGATATTTCGGATCCCTTTGAAGACTATAGGGCCAAAGGAAATATCCTCCGATAACAAAGAGAAAGAAGCTTTTGAGAAAGAAACTTCTTTGTGTTCTGTGAAATCATCTCACAGAGTTACAGCTTTCCCTCAAGAAGCCTTTCGCTAAGACATTTCTTGTGGAATTGGCAAAGTGATATTTGGAAGCCCATAGAGGGCTATGGTGAAAAAGGAAATATCCTCAGATGAAATCTGGAAAGAAGCTTTCTGAGAAAACTGCTTAGTGTTCTGTTAATTCATCTCACAGAGTTACATCTGTATTTCGTGGATCTCTTTGCTAGCCTTATTTCTGTGGAATCTGAGAACAGATATTTCGGATCCCTTTGAAGACTATAGGGCCAAAGGAAATATCCTCCGATAACAAAGAGAAAGAAGCTTTCTGAGAAACTTCTTTGTGTTCTGTGAAATCATCTCACAGAGTTACAGCTTTCCCCTCAAGAAGCCTTTCGCTAAGACAGTTCTTGTGGAATTGGCAAAGTGATATTTGGAAGCCCATAGAGGGCTATGGTGAAAAAGGAAATATCCTCAGATGAAATCTGGAAAGAAGCTTTCTGAGAAAAAGCTGCTTAGTGTTCTGTTAATTCATTCATCTCACAGAGTTACATCTGTATTTCGTGGATCTCTTTGCTAGCCTTATTTCTGTGGAATCTGAGAACAGATATTTCGGATCCCTTTGAAGACTATAGGGCCAAAGGAAATATCCTCCGATAACAAAGAGAAAGAAGCTTTCTGAGAAAAACTTCTTTGTGTTCTGTGAAATCATCTCACAGAGTTACAGCTTTCCCCTCAAGAAGCCTTTCGCTAAGACAGTTCTTGTGGAATTGGCAAAGTGATATTTGGAAGCCCATAGAGGGCTATGGTGAAAAAGGAAATATCCTCAGATGAAATCTGGAAAGAAGCTTTCTGAGAAAACTGCTTAGTGTTCTGTTAATTCATCTCACAGAGTTACATCTGTATTTCGTGGATCTCTTTGCTAGCCTTATTTCTGTGGAATCTGAGAACAGATATTTCGGATCCCTTTGAAGACTATAGGGCCAAAGGAAATATCCTCCGATAACAAAGAGAAAGAAGCTTTCTGAGAAACTTCTTTGTGTTCTGTGAAATCATCTCACAGAGTTACAGCTTTCCCCTCAAGAAGCCTTTCGCTAAGACAGTTCTTGTGGAATTGGCAAAGTGATATTTGGAAGCCCATAGAGGGCTATGGTGAAAAAGGAAATATCCTCAGATGAAATCTGGAAAGAAGCTTTCTGAGAAACTGCTTAGTGTTCTGTTAATTCATCTCACAGAGTTACATCTGTATTTCGTGGATCTCTTTGCTAGCCTTATTTTCTGTGGAATCTGAGAACAGATATTTCGGATCCCTTTGAAGACTATAGGGCCAAAGGAAATATCCTCCGATAACAAAGAGAAAAGAAGCTTTCTGAGAAAAACTTCTTTGTGTTTCTGTGTGAAATCATCTCACAGAGTTACAGCTTTCCCCTCAAGAAGCCTTTCGCTAAGACAGTTCTTGTGGAATTGGCAAAGTGATATTTGGAAGCCCATAGAGGGCTATGGTGAAAAAGGAAATATCCTCAGATGAAATCTGGAAAGAAGCTTTCTGAGAAACTGCTTAGTGTTCTGTTAATTCATCTCACAGAGTTACATCTGTATTTCGTGGATCTCTTTGCTAGCCTTATTTCTGTGGAATCTGAGAACAGATATTTCGGATCCCTTTGAAGACTATAGGGCCAAAGGAAATATCCTCCGATAACAAAGAGAAAGAAGCTTTCTGAGAAACTTCTTTGTGTTCTGTGAAAAATCATCTCACAGAGTTACAGCTTTCCCCTCAAGAAGCCTTTCGCTAAGACAGTTCTTGTGGAATTGGCAAAGTGATATTTGGAAGCCCATAGAGGGCTATGGTGAAAAAGGAAATATCCTCAGATGAAATCTGGAAAGAAGCTTTCTGAGAAACTGCTTTAGTGTTCTGTTAATTCATCTCACAGAGTTACATCTGTATTTCGTGGATCTCTTTGCTAGCCTTATTTCTGTGGAACTGAGAACAGATATTTCGGATCCCTTTGAAGACTATAGGGCCAAAGGAAATATCCTCCGATAACAAAGAGAAAGAAGCTTTCTGAGAAACTTCTTTGTGTTCTGTGAAATCATCTCACAGAGTTACAGCTTTCCCCTCAAGAAGCCTTTCGCTAAGACAGTTCTTGTGGAATTGGCAAAGTGATATTTGGAAGCCCATAGAGGGCTATGGTGAAAAAGGAAATATCCTCAGATGAAATCTGGAAAGAAGCTTTCTGAGAAAAACTTAGTGTTCTGTTAATTCATCTCACAGAGTTACATCTGTATTTCGTGGATCTCTTTGCTAGCCTTATTTCTGTGGAATCTGAGAACAGATATTTCGGATCCCTTTGAAGACTATAGGGCCAAAGGAAATATCCTCCGATAACAAAGAGAAAGAAGCTTTCTGAGAAAACTTCTTTGTGTTCTGTGAAATCATCTCACAGAGTTACAGCTCCCTCAAGAAGCCTTTCGCTAAGACAGTTCTTGTGGAATTGGCAAAGTGATATTTGGAAGCCCATAGAGGGCTATGGTGAAAAAGGAAATATCCTCAGATGAAATCTGGAAAGAAGCTTTCTGAGAAACTGCTTAGTGTTCTGTTAATTCATCTCACAGAGTTTACATCTGTATTTCGTGGATCTCTTTGCTAGCCTTATTTCTGTGGAATCTGAGAACAGATATTTCGGATCCCTTTGAAGACTATAGGGCCAAAGGAAATATCCTCCGATAACAAAGAGAAAGAAGCTTTCTGAGAAATTTCTTTGTGTTCTGTGAAATCATCTCACAGAGTTACAGCTTTCCCCTCAAGAAGCCTTTCGCTAAGACAGTTCTTGTGGAATTGGCAAAGTGATATTTGGAAGCCCATAGAGGGCTATGGTGAAAAAGGAAATATCCTCAGATGAAATCTGGAAAGAAGCTTTCTGAGAAACTGCTTAGTGTTCTGTTAATTCATCTCACAGAGTTACATCTGTATTTCGTGGATCTCTTTGCTAGCCTTATTTCTGTGGAATCTGAGAACAGATATTTCGGATCCCTTTGAAGACTATAGGGCCAAAGGAAATATCCTCCGATAACAAAGAGAAAGAAGCTTTCTGAGAAACTTCTTTGTGTTCTGTGAAATCATCTCACAGAGTTACAGCTTTCCCCTCAAGAAGCCTTTCGCTAAGACAGTTCTTGTGGAATTGGCAAAGTGATATTTGGAAGCCCATAGAGGGCTATGGTGAAAAAGGAAATATCCTCAGATGAAATCTGGAAAGAAGCTTTCTGAGAAACTGCTTAGTGTTCTGTTAATTCATCTCACAGAGTTACATCTGTATTTCGTGGATCTCTTTGCTAGCCTTATTTCTGTGGAATCTGAGAACAGATATTTCGGATCCCTTTGAAGACTATAGGGCCAAAGGAAATATCCTCCGATAACAAAGAGAAAGAAGCTTTCTGAGAAACTTCTTTGTGTTCTGTGAAATCATCTCACAGAGTTACAGCTTTCCCCTCAAGAAGCCTTTCGCTAAGACAGTTCTTGTGGAATTGGCAAAGTGATATTTGGAAGCCCATAGAGGGCTATGGTGAAAAAGGAAATATCCTCAGATGAAATCTGGAAAGAAGCTTTCTGAGAAACTGCTTAGTGTTCTGTTAATTCATCTCACAGAGTTACATCTGTATTTCGTGGATCTCTTTGCTAGCCTTATTTCTGTGGAATCTGAGAACAGATATTTCGGATCCCTTTGAAGACTATAGGGCCAAAGGAAATATCCTCCGATAACAAAGAGAAAGAAGATTTCTGAGAAACTTCTTTGTGTTCTGTGAAATCATCTCACAGAGTTACAGCTTTCCCCTCAAGAAGCCTTTCGCTAAGACAGTTCTTGTGGAATTGGCAAAGTGATATTTGGAAGCCCATAGAGGGCTATGGTGAAAAAGGAAATATCCTCAGATGAAATCTGGAAAGAAGCTTTCTGAGAAACTGCTTAGTGTTCTGTTAATTCATCTCACAGAGTTACATCTGTATTTCGTGGATCTCTTTGCTAGCCTTATTTCTGTGGAATCTGAGAACAGATATTTCGGATCCCTTTGAAGACTATAGGGCCAAAGGAAATATCCTCCGATAACAAAGAGAAAGAAGCTTTCTGAGAAACTTCTTTGTGTTCTGTGAAATCATCTCACAGAGTTACAGCTTTCCCTCAAGAAGCCTTTCGCTAAGACAGTTCTTGTGGAATTGGCAAAGTGATATTTGGAAGCCCATAGAGGGCTATGGTGAAAAAGGAAATATCCTCAGATGAAATCTGGAAAGAAGCTTTCTGAGAAAAAGCTTAGTGTTCTGTTTAATTCATCTCACAGAGTTACATCTGTATTTCGTGGATCTCTTTGCTAGCCTATTTCTGTGGAATCTGAGAACAGATATTTCGGATCCCTTTGAAGACTATAGGGCCAAAGGAAATATCCTCCGATAACAAAGAGAAAGAAGCTTTCTGAGAAACTTCTTTGTGTTCTGTGAAATCATCTCACAGAGTTACAGCTTTCCCCTCAAGAAGCCTTTCGCTAAGACAGTTCTTGTGGAATTGGCAAAGTGATATTTGGAAGCCCATAGAGGGCTATGGTGAAAAAGGAAATATCCTCAGATGAAATCTGGAAAGAAGCTTTCTGAGAAACTGCTTAGTGTTCTGTTAATTCATCTCACAGAGTTACATCTGTATTTCGTGGATCTCTTTGCTAGCCTTATTTCTGTGGAATCTGAGAACAGATATTTCGGATCCCTTTGAAGACTATAGGGCCAAAGGAAATATCCTCCGATAACAAAGAGAAAGAAGCTTTCTGAGAAACTTCTTTGTGTTCTGTGAAATCATCTCACAGAGTTACAGCTTTCCCCTCAAGAAGCCTTTCGCTAAGACAGTTCTTGTGGAATTGGCAAAGTGATATTTGGAAGCCCATAGAGGGCTATGGTGAAAAAGGAAATATCCTCAGATGAAATCTGGAAAGAAGCTTTCTGAGAAACTGCTTAGTGTTCTGTTAATTCATCTCACAGAGTTACATCTGTATTTCGTGGATCTCTTTGCTAGCCTTATTTCTGTGGAATCTGAGAACAGATATTTCGGATCCCTTTGAAGACTATAGGGCCAAAGGAAATATCCTCCGATAACAAAGAGAAAGAAAAAGAAGCTTTCTGAGAAACTTCTTTGTGTTCTGTGAAATCATCTCACAGAGTTACAGCTTTCCCCTCAAGAAGCCTTTCGCTAAGACAGTTCTTGTGGAATTGGCAAAGTGATATTTGGAAGCCCATAGAGGGCTATGGTGAAAAAGGAAATATCCTCAGATGAAATCTGGAAAGAAGCTTTCTGAGAAACTGCTTAGTGTTCTGTTAATTCATCTCACAGAGTTACATCTGTATTTCGTGGATCTCTTTGCTAGCCTTATTTCTGTGGAATCTGAGAACAGATATTTCGGATCCCTTTGAAGACTATAGGGCCAAAGGAAATATCCTCCGATAACAAAGAGAAAGAAGCTTTCTGAGAAACTTCTTTGTGTTCTGTGAAATCATCTCACAGAGTTACAGCTTTCCCCTCAAGAAGCCTTTCGCTAAGACAGTTCTTGTGGAATTGGCAAAGTGATATTTGGAAGCCCATAGAGGGCTATGGTGAAAAAGGAAATATCCTCAGATGAAATCTGGAAAGAAGCTTTCTGAGAAACTGCTTAGTGTTCTGTTAATTCATCTCACAGAGTTACATCTGTATTTCGTGGATCTCTTTGCTAGCCTTATTTCTGTGGAATCTGAGAACAGATATTTCGGATCCCTTTGAAGACTATAGGGCCAAAGGAAATATCCTCCGATAACAAAGAGAAAGAAGCTTCTGAGAAAAACTTCTTTGTGTTCTGTGAAATCATCTCACAGAGTTACAGCTTTCCCCTCAAGAAGCCTTTCGCTAAGACAGTTCTTGTGGAATTGGCAAAGTGATATTTGGAAGCCCATAGAGGGCTATGGTGAAAAAGGAAATATCCTCAGATGAAATCTGGAAAGAAGCTTTCTGAGAAAAACTGCTTAGTGTTCTGTTAATTCATCTCACAGAGTTACATCTGTATTTCGTGGATCTCTTTGCTAGCCTTATTTCTGTGGAATCTGAGAACAGATATTTCGGATCCCTTTGAAGACTATAGGGCCAAAGGAAATATCCTCCGATAACAAAGAGAAAGAAGCTTTCTGAGAAACTTCTTTGTGTTCTGTGAAATCATCTCACAGAGTTACAGCTTTCCCCTCAAGAAGCCTTTCGCTAAGACAGTTCTTGTGGAATTGGCAAAGTGATATTTGGAAGCCCATAGAGGGCTATGGTGAAAAAGGAAATATCCTCAGATGAAATCTGGAAAGAAGCTTTCTGAGAAACTGCTTAGTGTTCTGTTAATTCATCTCACAGAGTTACATCTGTATTTCGTGGATCTCTTTGCTAGCCTTATTTCTGTGGAATCTGAGAACAGATATTTCGGATCCCTTTGAAGACTATAGGGCCAAAGGAAATATCCTCCGATAACAAAGAGAAAAGAAGCTTTCTGAGAAACTTCTTTGTGTTCTGTGAAATCATCTCACAGAGTTACAGCTTTCCCCTCAAGAAGCCTTTCGCTAAGACAGTTCTTGTGGAATTGGCAAAGTGATATTTGGAAGCCCATAGAGGGCGCTGGTGAAAAAGGAAATATCCTCAGATGAAATCTGGAAAGAAGCTTTCTGAGAAACTGCTTAGTGTTCTGTTAATTCATCTCACAGAGTTACATCTGTATTTCGTGGATCTCTTTGCTAGCCTTATTTCTGTGGAATCTGAGAACAGATATTTCGGATCCCTTTGAAGACTATATAGGGCCAAAGGAAATATCCTCCGATAACAAAGAGAAAGAAGCTTTCTGAGAAACTTCTTTGTGTTCTGTGAAATCATCTCACAGAGTTACAGCTTTCCCCTCAAGAAGCCTTTCGCTAAGACAGTTCTTGTGGAATTGGCAAAGTGATATTTGGAAGCCCATAGAGGGCTATGGTGAAAAAGGAAATATCCTCAGATGAAATCTGGAAAGAAGCTTTCTGAGAAACTGCTTAGTGTTCTGTTAATTCATCTCACAGAGTTACATCTGTATTTCGTGGATCTCTTTGCTAGCCTTATTTCTGTGGAATCTGAGAACAGATATTTCGGATCCCTTTGAAGACTATAGGGCCAAAGGAAATATCCTCCGATAACAAAGAGAAAGAAGCTTTCTGAGAAACTTCTTTGTGTTCTGTGAAATCATCTCACAGAGTTACAGCTTTCCCCTCAAGAAGCCTTTCGCTAAGACAGTTCTTGTTGTGGAATTGGCAAAGTGATATTTGGAAGCCCATAGAGGGCTATGGTGAAAAAGGAAAATATCCTCAGATGAAATCTGGAAAGAAGCTTTCTGAGAAACTGCTTAGTGTTCTGTTAATTCATCTCACAGAGTTACATCTGTATTTCGTGGATCTCTTTGCTAGCCTTATTTCTGTGGAATCTGAGAACAGATATTTCGGATCCCTTTGAAGACTATAGGGCCAAAGGAAATATCCTCCGATAACAAAGAGAAAGAAGCTTTCTGAGAAACTTCTTTGTGTTCTGTGAAATCATCTCACAGAGTTACAGCTTTCCCCTCAAGAAGCCTTTCGCTAAGACAGTTCTTGTGGAATTGGCAAAGTGATATTTGGAAGCCCATAGAGGGCTATGGTGAAAAAGGAAATATCCTCAGATGAAATCTGGAAAGAAGCTTTCTGAGAAACTGCTTAGTGTTCTGTTAATTCATCTCACAGAGTTACATCTGTATTT
This sequence comes from Macaca thibetana thibetana, assembly GCF_024542745.1. Taxonomy (NCBI): domain Eukaryota; kingdom Metazoa; phylum Chordata; class Mammalia; order Primates; family Cercopithecidae; genus Macaca; species Macaca thibetana. Next base: position 4,833 of record NW_026089004.1, on the reverse strand, counting down.
CGTGGATCCTTTGCTAGCCTTATTTCTGTGGAATCTGAGAACAGATATTTCGGATCCCTTTGAAGACTATAGGGCCAAAGGAAATATCCTCCGATAACAAAGAGAAAGAAGCTTTCTGAGAAACTTCTTTGTGTTCTGTGAAATCATCTCACAGAGTTACAGCTTTCCCCTCAAGAAGCCTTTCGCTAAGACAGTTCTTGTGGAATTGGCAAAGTGATATTTGGAAGCCCATAGAGGGCTATGGTGAAAAAGGAAATATCCTCAGATGAAATCTGGAAAGAAGCTTTCTGAGAAACTGCTTAGTGTTCTGTTAATTCATCTCACAGAGTTACATCTGTATTTCGTGGATCTCTTTGCTAGCCTTATTTCTGTGGAATCTGAGAACAGATATTTCGGATCCCTTTGAAGACTATAGGGGCCAAAGGAAATATCCTCCGATAACAAAGAGAAAGAAGCTTTCTGAGAAACTTCTTTGTGTTCTGTGAAATCATCTCTCACAGAGTTACAGCTTTCCCCTCAAGAAGCCTTTCGCTAAGACAGTTCTTGTGGAATTGGCAAAGTGATATTTGGAAGCCCATAGAGGGCTATGGTGAAAAAGGAAATATCCTCAGATGAAATCTGGAAAGAAGCTTTCTGAGAAAAACTGCTTAGTGTTCTGTTAATTCATCTCACAGAGTTACATCTGTATTTCGTGGATCTCTTTGCTAGCCTTATTTCTGTGGAATCTGAGAACAGATATTTCGGATCCCTTTGAAGACTATAGGGCCAAAGGAAATATCCTCCGATAACAAAGAGAAAGAAGCTTTCTGAGAAACTTCTTTGTGTTCTGTGAAATCATCTCACAGAGTTACAGCTTTCCCCTCAAGAAGCCTTTCGCTAAGACAGTTCTTGTGGAATTGGCAAAGTGATATTTGGCCCATAGAGGGCTATGGTGAAAAAGGAAATATCCTCAGATGAAATCTGGAAAGAAGCTTTCTGAGAAACTGCTTAGTGTTCTGTTAATTCATCTCACAGAGTTACATCTGTATTTCGTGGATCTCTTTGCTAGCCTTATTTCTGTGGAATCTGAGAACAGATATTTCGGATCCCTTTGAAGACTATAGGGCCAAAGGAAATATCCTCCGATAACAAAGAGAAAGAAGCTTTCTGAGAAACTTCTTTGTGTTCTGTGAAATCATCTCACAGAGTTACAGCTTTCCCCTCAAGAAGCCTTTCGCTAAGACAGTTCTTGTGGAATTGGCAAAGTGATATTTGGAAGCCCATAGAGGGCTATGGTGAAAAAGGAAATATCCTCAGATGAAATCTGGAAAGAAGCTTTCTGAGAAACTGCTTAGTGTTCTGTTAATTCATCTCACAGAGTTACACATCTGTATTTCGTGGATCTCTTTGCTAGCCTTATTTCTGTGGAATCTGAGAACAGATATTTTTCGGATCCCTTTGAAGACTATAGGGCCAAAGGAAATATCCTCCGATAACAAAGAGAAAGAAGCTTTCTGAGAAACTTCTTTGTGTTCTGTGAAATCATCTCACAGAGTTACAGCTTTCCCCTCAAGAAGCCTTTCGCTAAGACAGTTCTTGTGGAATTGGCAAAGTGATATTTGGAAGCCCATAGAGGGCTATGGTGAAAAAGGAAATATCCTCAGATGAAATCTGGAAAGAAGCTTTCTGAGAAACTGCTTAGTGTTCTGTTAATTCATCTCACAGAGTTACATCTGTATTTCGTGGATCTCTTTGCTAGCCTTATTTCTGTGGAATCTGAGAACAGATATTTCGGATCCCTTTGAAGACTATAGGGCCAAAGGAAATATCCTCCGATAACAAAGAGAAAGAAGCTTTCTGAGAAACTTCTTTGTGTTCTGTGAAATCATCTCACAGAGTTACAGCTTTCCCCTCAAGAAGCCTTTCGCTAAGACAGTTCTTGTGGAATTGGCAAAGTGATATTTGGAAGCCCATAGAGGGCTATGGTGAAAAAGGAAATATCCTCAGATGAAATCTGGAAAGAAGCTTTCTGAGAAAACTGCTTAGTGTTCTGTTAATTCATCTCACAGAGTTACATCTGTATTTCGTGGATCTCTTTGCTAGCCTTATTTCTGTGGAATCTGAGAACAGATATTTCGGATCCCTTTGAAGACTATAGGGCCAAAGGAAATATCCTCCGATAACAAAGAGAAAGAAGCTTTCTGAGAAACTTCTTTGTGTTCTGTGAAATCATCTCACAGAGTTACAGCTTTCCCCTCAAGAAGCCTTTCGCTAAGACAGTTCTTGTGGAATTGGCAAAGTGATATTTGGAAGCCCATAGAGGGCTATGGTGAAAAAGGAAATATCCTCAGATGAAATCTGGAAAGAAGCTTTCTGAGAAACTGCTTAGTGTTCTGTTAATTCATCTCACAGAGTTACATCTGTATTTCGTGGATCTCTTTGCTAGCCTTATTTCTGTGGAATCTGAGAACAGATATTTCGGATCCCTTTGAAGACTATAGGGCCAAAGGAAATATCCTCCGAACAAAGAGAAAGAAGCTTTCTGAGAAACTTCTTTGTGTTCTGTGAAATCATCTCACAGAGTTACAGCTTTCCCCTCAAGAAGCCTTTCGCTAAGACAGTTCTTGTGGAATTGGCAAAGTGATATTTGGAAGCCCATAGAGGGCTATGGTGAAAAAGGAAATATCCTCAGATGAAATCTGGAAAGAAGCTTTCTGAGAAACTGCTTAGTGTTCTGTTAATTCATCTCACAGAGTTACATCTGTATTTCGTGGATCTCTTTGCTAGCCTTATTTCTGTGGAATCTGAGAACAGATATTTCGGATCCCTTTGAAGACTATAGGGCCAAAGGAAATATCCTCCGATAACAAAGAGAAAGAAGCTTTCTGAGAAACTTCTTTGTGTTCTGTGAAATCATCTCACAGAGTTACAGCTTTCCCCTCAAGAAGCCTTTCGCTAAGACAGTTCTTGTGGAATTGGCAAAGTGATATTTGGAAGCCCATAGAGGGCTATGGTGAAAAAGGAAATATCCTCAGATGAAATCTGGAAAGAAGCTTTCTGAGAAACTGCTTAGTGTTCTGTTAATTCATCTCACAGAGTTACATCTGTATTTCGTGGATCTCTTTGCTAGCCTTATTTCTGTGGAATCTGAGAACAGATATTTCGGATCCCTTTGAAGACTATAGGGCCAAAGGAAATATCCTCCGATAACAAAGAGAAAGAAGCTTTCTGAGAAACTTCTTTGTGTTCTGTGAAATCATCTCACAGAGTTACAGCTTTCCCCTCAAGAAGCCTTTCGCTAAGACAGTTCTTGTGGAATTGGCAAAGTGATATTTGGAAGCCCATAGAGGGCTATGGTGAAAAAGGAAATATCCTCAGATGAAATCTGGAAAGAAGCTTTCTGAGAAACTGCTTAGTGTTCTGTTAATTCATCTCACAGAGTTACATCTGTATTTCGTGGATCTCTTTGCTAGCCTTATTTCTGTGGAATCTGAGAACAGATATTTCGGATCCCTTTGAGACTATAGGGCCAAAGGAAATATCCTCCGATAACAAAGAGAAAGAAGCTTTCTGAGAAACTTCTTTGTGTTCTGTGAAATCATCTCACAGAGTTACAGCTTTCCCCTCAAGAAGCCTTTCGCTAAGACAGTTCTTGTGGAATTGGCAAAGTGATATTTGGAAGCCCATAGAGGGCTATGGTGAAAAAGGAAATATCCTCAGATGAAATCTGGAAAGAAGCTTTCTGAGAAACTGCTTAGTGTTCTGTTAATTCATCTCACAGAGTTACATCTGTATTTCGTGGATCTCTTTGCTAGCCTTATTTCTGTGGAATCTGAGAACAGATATTTCGGATCCCTTTGAAGACTATAGGGCCAAAGGAAATATCCTCCGATAACAAAGAGAAAGAAGCTTTCTGAGAAACTTCTTTGTGTTCTGTGAAATCATCTCACAGAGTTACAGCTTTCCCCTCAAGAAGCCTTTCGCTAAGACAGTTCTTGTGGAATTGGCAAAGTGTGATATTTGGAAGCCCATAGAGGGCTATGGTGAAAAAGGAAATATCCTCAGATGAAATCTGGAAAGAAGCTTTCTGAGAAACTGCTTAGTGTTCTGTTAATTCATCTCACAGAGTTACATCTGTATTTCGTGGATCTCTTTGCTAGCCTTATTTCTGTGGAATCTGAGAACAGATATTTCGGATCCCTTTGAAGACTATAGGGCCAAAGGAAATATCCTCCGATAACAAAGAGAAAGAAGCTTTCTGAGAAAACTTCTTTGTGTTCTGTGAAATCATCTCACAGAGTTACAGCTTTCCCCTCAAGAAGCCTTTCGCTAAGACAGTTCTTGTGGAATTGGCAAAGTGATATTTGGAAGCCCATAGAGGGCTATGGTGAAAAAGGAAATATCCTCAGATGAAATCGAGAACAGATATTTCGGATCCCTTTGAAGACTATAGGGCCAAAGGAAATATCCTCCGATAACAAAGAGAAAGAAGCTTTCTGAGAAACTTCTTTGTGTTCTGTGAAATCATCTCACAGAGTTACAGCTTTCCCCTCAAGAAGCCTTTCGCTAAGACAGTTCTTGTGGAATTGGCAAAGTGATATTTGGAAGCCCATAGAGGGCTATGGTGAAAAAGGAAATATCCTCAGATGAAATCTGGAAAGAAGCTTTCTGAGAAACTGCTTAGTGTTCTGTTAATTCATCTCACAGAGTTACATCTGTATTTCGTGGATCTCTTTGCTAGCCTTATTTCTGTGGAATCTGAGAACAGATATTTCGGATCCCTTTGAAGACTATAGGGCCAAAGGAAATATCCTCCGATAACAAAGAGAAAGAAGCTTTCTGAGAAAACTTCTT